>NW_014555591.1:249095-375970 GCF_001313825.1 Dinoponera quadriceps
GCCCCCCCCCCCCCGGTCGCCTCGAAGGCAGCAGCACACCTATCGAGAGAGATCTCCCCTGACATTTCGCCGGCGCGCGAGATGTCGCCGATGAGATCCGATATTTCCTCTTGTGTGTGAATGGGATGCTCTCTCCGTTTCTCTCCGCTTCTTCTCCCGCTTCCCTGCGCCCCCCTTTCTCCCTCCCTCTCGAGCCGGCGGTGTGATTCATGGGATCCCCTGACATTTGCCTATCGATGCCCACGTGGGGGAGGGTCGACGATCCGAGACATCGTGCGCGTGTGAACGTGTGTGCGTTTGCATATTTATGCGGTACGTGTGTGTACACGCGGGAACCTCGCTTTTCTACTCGTGATTATTTCCACTTTGATCGCTACTCGCCGCGCCGCTCGCCGATACGAGAACGTGGTAGACGCTCGATAGGCAATTAAAACTATTCGCAGATAACGCCGGAGGAACAGAAGCGATTTCGATAAGCGAGCAGGCGTTCTGATCTGCCGGACGTGAGTCTCCGAGCGGATCTGTACCGGGAGAACCGAGAAAAAATGAAGCTTCGAACGCTTTCACGCTCTCCCTCGTAACTCCTCGCGTAGAAAAAAAATATTAGTCTTCAATCAGTGATAGATGTTCTCATGTATGAGCGAGAATGTTTTTAATCTTCTTAGAAGATTTTAGTCTTGATTTCATTGAATTTGTGTTGACGCGTGGTATCACACGGGAAAAAGAATTTTAGCTCCCACGGCTAAAAATTTCCTTCCACAGATAAAAATTAGCTGTGTCCGTGTGATACAACGGAAATTTAGTTAACTAATTTTTTCGTGTCTCTATACCTAGTTTTTAGCCCCCACAGCTAAAAACGAAATATAACTAAATTTCAATTGTATCATATGGGCAACCAATTTTCCTTTTCTCCATATACGTGCATTCAATTCGAGGCTGAAAATCGAAGAATATTATAATATTCTTGCTCGCATGTGAGAATATCTATCGTCGATTTCGATTCGATTTTTCCTCCGTGCGCAATCCCGTCGGGGATCGTGAAAAATCGGCGACTCGGGAAATCTCCGTCCGTCCGTCTCGAAATCTCGCTTGCAGCTTTGATTCTATGCGCGCTGAGCCGACGTAGCGATTCCCGCGCGTTTCCTGCTCGTTTTCTGATCTCGCCCGCAGATAAGATCGTCTATCATCCCGCGATCTAACGCATCCTACTGACACTTGTTCATACCGCGTTCTTTTCCGCAACGTCGATCTGTATCGGTAAACAACAATGGCCAATTAAACCGTTATCCGCCGCGGTCTTCAAGCTCGATAGAAATCGGAATCCCCGCGTTATTCGCTCGCCGATGTCTGCGCCGGCGATATGCGCGCGTGTGTGGGTGTAGGCGCCATTGAGGAGAACGATGGTGCGCGCTGCATCGCGTTCGTTTCGACAAACGATCAATAACGATTAATTCGCCCTTATCGAGCGCGTCTGTTCTGAACGTTCGAAAATCGCCCTCTTCGAAATTCGTTTCTCCGATGTCATTACGCCGCCGATACGTGTCTATGTGTGGGTGGTGTGTCATTAAGAGGAAGGACGGTAAGCCGCATCGTGTCCGACAAGCGGCTAATAACGATTAATACACGAGTATCGATCGCGTCGGCGGGGCACCGCGTCTGTCCTGAATCTCTCCCGGCTGGAAGCCGGTCGCGCCGCGCTGCAAGAGCAGTTGCATCACGATGCAACGTCTCTTCTCCGGCGCTTCCCGCGCGCTCGATGCTCCTTGCTCCAGTCCGATCAGAGGAATCCCTTGACATTTGCTCTCGGCGACGGCGGCGGTGTGTGCGAAATGCACACGTGGCTTGGTATCCGTGTGTCTACACGGCCGGCCTCCGCCCAACGAGCGACGAGACTCCCACATCGCCATCCGAACGCTTAGTCGCTCGTTCGCCCGCGCATAAACGTAAAATTAAAGCGTTCACTTGCGCAAGCCGTCGCTCTTACGTAAGCCGCGGGTGTCCCTCCCGTCCTCCCCGCTCTCCCCCTCTAATGGGGCACGCATGCACAAAATGCGACATCGCGGGCCCGGTTCGGTTTAACAGCGACGTCTTCATAAATTCATCGGAGAGACCACAGCGACGGGAATACGCGACCGACCGATCGATCATGATTCCCCGGCGCCGGATCGCAATTAACGTCGAATCCGCCCACGCGGGAGATCGCTGCCGTCATCCGTGGAGGACAACGCGATCGTACGAGAGCGCGAGTGGTGTGTGGGTCAGAAGATTCCCAAGAACGTGACGTTCCGCGGCTACGGTATGCCAATGGCGATTATTATTTGTGTTACTCCTGGGATCGGTAATTGATGTACAGCGCATGGAAATTTTCCGACGGACTGTTTCCGATCGATTGGCTCATCACGTCAAGGTGCCTCTGTCGCACGTGTTTGCTTACTTATCGGCCAGGAAAAGAGCTCTTACATAAAGCACTTCTTCGTTTTCTTCTTCTGCATACGACCGTGACGATCGCATCCACCGCGTGTTGTATAGTTAAAGTTGCTCAACGCCCGTTCTGTAGACTGAAAGGAAGATCTGCTAACAATTATCAAACGTATAGTTTCAACGAAATAATTCGGTTACTGCAACCAAATCATTTATCCATTATCCATTATCGAACGTAAATTTAGTTAAATAGTTCGACTAAATGTTATAAAATTCTTTTTTTCGACGTAACTCGTCCTTCCCCTCTGCGGAGATCCCTTTATGAATAAGTGGATGAAATCGCCTCGATGAATTCATGAGACGATAGTCACGCTCTCCGCGTGCTAGATTAACTCCGCCACGCGAAGAAGCGCGAGCCTCGATCGCGTCGATCGGAATTACGCGGTGAATTATTCGTGTCCCCGCGCGATCGGTTATCCGAGTCCAATTTAAGACGATTTATCCGCGTAGATAACTATATCATCCCCCGATCTCCGTTCGCAAATAATCACGATAGAATAAATAATCGTTAATTAGAAAACTGATTTATAGTCAATCGCCGTCGCGTTTTAATAAACTGGCTCAGTCAGCTCGTCGTTAGTCCGGCGTCTTTTTCAATTCGAATTGGTTCAGAGGATATGTCCTTTTTTGCGTCTCGCCGCGTATCAAGTCGTCGAGACGTGATATGAATATTGATCGCCCGTTGCGAGATCGATTAATCGGTCCTTCCCCCTTTCTTCGATTATGCGAGAAAATCCGGTGATAGGAGCGGCGGAGGGGCAACAGGAGCAAAAGACTATCCCGGCGAGACTGACCGAGCTTCGCCAAACAGTGAAAGTAATGTAAATCGATTCGCGTGGACGTCTCTCTCGCGAGAGAGACTTCCAAGCTCGCCTTTCAAGCTCGAGTGGGAGTACCCTTCCTGGATATCTACGTTCACGTTGACACGCGACAGCGCTACACGCCGGACATGTAATTCATTATCCTTCATGGGAATTGATCGAGATTCTTTCTCTCTGGGAATCGTCATGCGATCTATTGAATGCGACGTACGCACGAAGTATCGAGCGGAGATACACGCGCGCGCGACTCACTGTGAATCGGACAGGCATTCCAAGTGGGAATAAATCATATCAATATACTGATATATTTATACCTGTCTCGTATATTCAGAGATGTTTGTGTAGTTTACTCGCTAATTATTATCATTATACAAATACATTAATAATAAGATAATAATTAGACTAGTTATTATTATTAACATAAGAATGAAAGCAGATGCGACACTCATAGGCCGATATTTATATATCGGATCTTTTAAGACCGTCTTAAGTTAATCTTCAGATGCTTCGCAGCCAATAAAACGACACGTGCGGTATCTAAAGATGGACTTAGGACGATCTTAAATGTGAGATCCGATTATGAATATCGGCCGCGTATATCCTAACGGTTTGTCTTTCTAGAAATAGAATATTCCTTATCAGAATATTTTATTTATATATGATATAAACGAAATAAAACGATCTATGATTTAACTTCAGAATGTCCATCCGATCTATTTCGCGACGCTGGGGACGAAGGCAACGCCAGGAATATCTTTGCGGATTCGCTCGCATTAAGTCGATCGTTATTTCCTCGTTCTGGATGAAACCGCAAGAAGCTTCGATTTGCGTCGCGGTTGCGAACGTAGGCGGATCGCGAGCCAATTATGCAACCGCATATGCGCAGAAGAAGACGTTGATCGTGACGACTTTTTGTGACAATCGCTCGATGTATGCAAAGCGGCGATTACGCGAACCATCTCCGGCGGTTAAATAAAATATCCAAGGATGCCGATCCGCGTCGCCTCGCAGGCGCGTTCGATAATGACGCCGCGGATCGCCGTGACGCGCGTCGGAATTCGCGAGAAACCGAGCGGCAGACACGCCGAGCTTGAAGGAAGCCCGATCGCCGCGATAATGATACATCGGAGCCGTCGGGATTTTCTTTCGGCGGCCGGGCCGTAAATCCAGCATTATTACGCTATTACTTATTCCATTATTCATCGGCTGAAAATAATTTCGTCCCCGGCGAGCCGGCTAATTTATCGGCCGTCGGCTCGGGAAATTATTTGTAAACGGATAGCCGTGCATCAATCCGCCGCTATTCGTTTTCTATTCCGCGACCGACCGGCCGTCACTACGTACACACGGCAGGATTAGAGATCGGTGGGTGTGTTGCGCCGGTCGGATCGGGTGTGCGATCATGCGTTAAAATGAAAGGAGACGCGCGACGTGCCGAGATGAGAAATAAGAAAAACGAGCCGGACTCGATAGCGGCCGGTCGCTCGCTCGGTGTCCTAAAAGGAGAGTCTCGTATTCGAGAGTGTGCGACGACATTTGCGATCGCGCGCGGATTAAAATCCACGCTGCGATCTCCATGGAATCCGCGAGCTGAAAATAGATCGGTCGGTCTTGATACACCTTGCGGCTTTGTCAGTTCTTCTTTATCTTCTCGTCTCTTTCCTTTCTCGCATTTCAAGGTATGACTAGGTGTAACTCAAGAGGCTCGCATTGTCATCGGTGTCGAATAATTTAACTCCACAAATCGGAAAAGAAATTAGTATTAGATGCTTGCAAAAGTTCGTACGATATTAAAGCCATTTTTATTAATTAATAACAGTGAAACGTGTGATGTTTTAATCAAAGTATTAGCTGTTGCTAGCAATAACTTTCCGCCATCTTTCGGGCGGTAGTTTGATTTCGCATCGCGGAATGATAAAATGATTCATCATTCGAGGTAATCCACTCATCGACCCATTCTCGCACTTCTTCAGCATCTCGGAACCGTGTGTCAGATAGACTGTGCCGATCTGAATAGCTGAAAATCAGACGGGGCGATGTCCGGGAAGTACGCTGGATGCAGCAGGACTTTTCAATCTAACTCGTTTCTTTAATCGCGGCAGCATACTGCCCGGCGATGTCGCGAAGCTGGGTGACTTTGCGTTGATTCACGGCTATTTGAGATTTTTCCTTCACGGCTTGGTTCAAACACCACAATTGTTGACTGTAGTGATCTTCTGCGACTGTCTCCTTTGTGGTAATAGTTCATAGGAAAACATTCCTTCTTGGTCCCACCAGATACGTTAAAATCCCCCTAGGATTAAAGACTTCAAGTTTCACTCGTCGTTCAGTTTTGCTTATTTACTTTCCTCTTGTTCTTACATTTCAAAATACCTTGATATGACCCGAGTGATTCACAGTTCCGTCGGTTTAGCGTAACTTCGCGAATCGGCAAAGAAATCCGTGAAAATTCCGCCGACGCTAAAAACGCAGAGTCCCATCGTGCTCATCGCAAGAGTCGTACGATATTTCCACAATCGCCGGGGTAAGAAACCTCGCCGTTATAGGTTAATTAAAGTCCTCATCGAGACACGCGGTCATAGATAATAGCGGAGAGCATACACAGTACTCGGACGCGTTCTATCGATCTGTACCGCTAGTCGATCGATCGGCCGACCGGTAACGATTTTTTCCACTTTCTAAACGGCGCGGGTCCGCTCCGAGAGAGCGAGAGAGCTAGAGAGAGAGAGAGACCGCGCGCGCGCGGAATTTCGTGATTAGCTCGGCCGTTTTTGTCAACGTCACGTTGGCAATAATGTTCGTTGGCGCGTAGAATTATTGCCTCATCGATGCCGTTGTAGGCTGTTGTAGCTCGCGCTTGTCTCGGACCGCTCTTTTGTGGTTCGCAACGGTCGCCGATATCCCTGTCTCCACTCTCGAGCTCGACGAGCGAGAGCCGTCTGGATCCTTTTCGCCACGGGGAACAAAGAACTTCTTTCCACCCCTGTTCACCACTTTACGCGAGCTCCTGTCTGCGAAAATCGCGAGAATTTCGGAAGCGGCACCGATACTCCCGAGTGTACGTCTTACTGTCGGTTTTTCTACCTCTGTGCCATCGCCTTGCGTCATACATAATTTCTCCATTGACTGTTTTATCATAGAAGAAGATATAAATATAATTCATCATGCGTTTCCCTATAATTTATAAACTCAGCAAAAGTTCGTCGGTTCGTCGATAGTTTTATTCGCTCAGAAAATGAATCATTTTATAGATACGAAGTCAGACTGAAAAATGACGGAAAGTGATGAGATGAAAATACTTTGATAAAACATTGCATGTACTATTTTGTTGCTATTAACAGAAATATGCTTAAAGGCCGACGGATTTTTGCAAGCTCTTAAATAATATTAAATTCTTTTTAGAAAAATTGAAATCACATCGCAATTTATTGTGGTAGAAACGTATGTAGTTTCCCCAGTTACTATCTGATATTAATGCATTCTCATTAGTTGTAACAATACTGCTTAGGAAATAAACAAGAACTTGATAGAGTTTTATTCAGAAGACCGAACTGCCGATTTTATGAGCAGCAGATTTGCTTATCTATCAAATGAATCGTTTTGCCATCAATCAAGTGAATCCATTTATTCTATTTATTTCCATTTATTCTATTATTCTATTTTCGTTCAATGAATAGGTTTAGATTTTGCGCATTTTTTTGTGTACAATAATTGCAGGTAAAGCGTTACATCTTGATAAGGATCGCAAGTAGTTTTACTTCTCAGTTAATAGACAGACGTTAATAAACTGTCTAGTAATTGTTCAAGAAATGCGTGAAATTTCTACCAGGGTAATTACTATTCAATTTCGCATTTCACTTTTCTACTCGCACTTCCCTTAACTCACTTTCAAATTCGTAAATTTTCAGTGAATGTAATAAAGTGTCGATTTCTTCGAGCCGAAGAAACCGGAAGCCCCCCTCGGTGTCTACGTGAACATTAAACTTGTACATCGGGAACGCAACGATGTGTAATCAACTCTGAAAGAGTATAAATAAATCCGTGGATCTAGCAGCATAATGGAGGAGTAGCAATTCGATCCTTTACTTCATTTATTGAAGCATGAACGAATGGGTTCGTTGATTCGCGTTTCTATCGCGTTATCTTTACGCAACAGTGTTATCACACCGGCACGTGCATGAACGGACGCGTACGCGCGAATGTAACGTGAGAACGCAAAAAGATAATGACACGTAGTGGGCGATGGCGTGATAAGCGAGATCCGAACTGATTACACTGAGTGGACAAAAAAATACAAGGTGAGAGCCGCTTCGCTTCGCGGGAATTTAAATGAAAAAGAAACAAGGAAACAATGACTTTGTGCGCGCGGTCGAGGTGTTAATCCGCGGTGCCTTGCAATTTGCGAAATGACTTGCGGATCTCGCGCTCATAGTGCAATCCGATCGGCTAAACGATGTTATTACAGCGATAACTGTTATAACTCCAAATTAATCGCGGCTGCGGCGTTTGCTTGTCCTCTTTGCCGATTCCGCGATAAGAGCGGTGGTGCACGTGCGAACATTGTTGTTCAATCGGACGGGCTTGAATGGGATCGAATGGCGCGCGATAATACGTGTACGGGTCGAGTGGGCGTCGAGGATCGATTCAAACGGTCACCTAGCGTACATTAATTCAACGCCGGGTCGTCCATCAATTAAATCCACCTAGTCGCCGAGGGATCGTCGGACCTCCCTCGATTTTACGGCGACGTTCGCTCGCCCGGTGTGCAAGCTGATTGTTAGCGACGTTAAATTAATAAAACGGGAATTACGAGCGATTTTGACGGCGCGATGAAACAGGAATTTACTGATATCGTTTAGGATTTTGTAGAAAGAGAGAAAGAGGTCGCGCTTTCCATCGCATTAATCCGTTTTCGTATTTATATTATTTCCTTATTTTCTTGAATTGATATTTTTTCCAAGAAATCACTCCGTTGAAGCGCGCGAATGGTAGGATGAAGCGAGATCTAGCGTCGAAGGCGCATGGACGTGAAACGTCGTGGCGTGCTCTCTCGCCTCGCGAGCCCAGCTTATTTGTCGTCGATAAAGGAACTCTCTACGATCGGAACTTTTTCGGCTGATTTAATAAAACGCAATTTGCAAGACTATAAATCGCGCCGTTGAGTTGCTCTCTTTCACTATTAACGAATTTCGAAATCAATTCGTGACTATGTGAAATACCTATATCAAGTTTCTATCTCGAAGCATTCTACAGAGCGCAGCACGAGCCAATGGAGCACGCACCGAAAGGTCGTGCTTTCACGAGCCGAACGTGCACGTGGTGAAAATCGAGTTACATTGCGCACTTTCATTCTTTCCGAGCGCGAATAAATAAATGCATACTTCCTATACGTGAACCAATTAAACGCCCGTTCAGGAAGTTAACCGAATCGACTCATGTTTCACCTTGAGCCTCAAACTAATTGTCATTATAATTATCATCAATGGATAAATAATGCTACGTCGTAGAATGATTTACTCGGATTTAGTCAGTGGAGTGCGCAAAGTTTCCGGCTCATTTTATTTTCCAAACGCGCTCATCGACCGTTGCGTAATTACTTTTTTACCTGTTGAAAGCAGCGTAATGCATCGGACGTTACAATCACGACTGATCTAATCGTCATATCAAATTACAGGAATACACATGAGGCGAAGGGGAATCGATAGGCGACATTGTCGCGTAAGTAAACAACTTGAAGTGTAATATTTTAATAGTAATCATAATGAAGTTACAGGATGCTTTTATACAGTATGTATAGATAGACAGCGTCATAATATAATTTTCCTTAAGTAATTCGTTCAATATAATTATGCTTAATCACTTCGTAAGTTTATTATCGTCTATGGTGAAATAGAGAGAGAGAGAGATGTAGAACGTGTATTCGTAAAACCTTTACGTGAAAAACAAGTGAAGCCCCAGTTCGGTGGTTACAAACGAACGATATATCCTTTGTCTCTTTTTTTCCTTTTTATTATTATTATTATTACTAACTACGCGCGTATGAAACGTACTTGGTACACATGTATATGCGCGTGTGTATTGTGTGTCTCTTCCCCATCGCGGTCGGCGTTCTGGCCGATCCGACGATAATCCGCGACGTGGACGCGCAAATATTTGCTACTTGAATAAAACGAGACGCGAGGGAACGCGTTCGTCCGCTCTCACGCGACTCTTCTCTTCCGTCCCGCCTGCGTTACACGTGAAGTTTCTTTAGAATCGTATTTATATATTAATAAAAATCGCGAAGACCCTTTGCCTCTTGTCTTTACAAACGTTACTTTACCTAATGGAAATTTGTACACAGTTTACCGCGGAGGATTTTCCTGCCCCACTGATCGCGCCAAATTATACACATTATATTCTCGCCTCGTTTCGAGCACTGAGATAAGATACCATTTTCCCGTCGCATTTCGCGGAGGACTAACCACGTATCCTTCTCATTACGCACGGACACGAAGACGCGTGTCTTTCCTACTGCTGCTTCGTGGATCCTAAGCCTCGCATATCATCTCCCTCGCTCGCCATCTCGCCGCGCCTGCTATACAAGGGGGCGTGAAGTACAATTAACGTTCGGTTACATTCTAAAGGAAACAAATCCAACTCGATCTCGGTCGCCGAGATCCGGCCCGAAGCGGGTTACAAGGTCATCTTACGATAGGAATTTTACAACGATCTAACTGCCGACTCCCGATAATGGGGGGCGGGCGGTTCGCGACTAAGACGGCCCGTGCCCTGAAATCAATAGCGCACACGTGGATATACCTAGGGATCTACAACCGTCGGTGACTGGATCTGTCGATCGAATGCAACGCGAGCCGACCGTTCGCTCGATAACCCGCCAGGGTTTACCCGAGGATGCTGTCCGATCGCCCGCACTCGCGAAGCACGCGATCCTCTCTCTCGTCGCTCTCGCGACGATGCAAAGTTCGAGCCCGCTGACAATAGCGATAAATCATTTCACGGGAACGCGCCTCTTTGATCGGGGACGAAGAAGAAGACGGGGACGGGAATTACGTACGCGTAATTACATATTGGGTACTTTCCATTTAGCGACACAAGCCGACACGAGCGTCATCTTGTCTTTGTTACTCGTTGGATGAGGAACAAGGATGATATGATGCTCGCGTCGATTTGCGGCGAATAAATGGAAAGCCGCTGTCAATAACGAATCTATGGAAAACCGGACTATTTCGGAGAGCCTCCGATTATACGTGCGCGAGAAGGAAGTTAATTAACTGGTCCGTTCCCCGCTGCTCGCGGGGATGCTTTCGAGGTGCAAAGAAACGCGGAGCGTAAAAAAGAGGAATTGCGTAACGTAACGGGTCTGCGGTCTTCGGGGACTTCGTCATGTTCGTCGAGCTCCTTGCGCGACTTTCTCCTCTCTTCCTTTTTACAGAGCACCTATTTTACAAGTGTAACAGGGTTTACTGGATTCTCAAATTACACTTTTTTTTTTTTTTTTGGAAAACTCCAGGATTAATACATCGATGCGTAGTTATAATTATTACCGTGGACTATCTCTCTCGCGGATTTATCGCCGTGCGAACAGGCAGAACAATCCGGTTATACCGGAGGAGTCGTTCGCTTCGAAGCGCAAGGTCGATGCTCTGCCGAAGTCGAAGTACGCGGACTGTTCTCAGGTTACGACGTCGTCCGACGTCGCACTGTTTCGGGACGAGCGTGCTCGCGAGAATTCTGTACATGAACGGGACCGAGTCCCTGCACTCGTCCTTCGAAACGGCCGCGCGTTGATCAACCGGACCGACCTCTGGGCTATGTCGAGATCTCGATCACCGGCTCCGCGGTATTGTTATTGAGCAGCTCCTGCTTCTCCCTCAGCTTCAGGTCATACTGCGACGGCGAGGGCGACTCTTTGGCCTCGATCGGCGACAGTCCGTCCGTCTCCTCCAACGGAGACACACCTTCCTCGCTGTCCTCGTCCTCGTCGTACTCGACTTCCATCTTCGACTCGTTGCCGATCTCATGCAGCCGACTGGGAATGTAGGTCGGGTGGTGCGGCAAGCCGTAGCCGCCCTCGCCGCCGTAGGTGACCTTGCCCATGAACGATCGGATCTCGTCGAAGTAGGTGTCCTCCCGCTCGTTCTCGTTGCTGCTGCCGGGCGAGTCGGCGACCGAGACCACTCCGCTGCCGTCGTCGGCCTCGTGCTTCTTCAGGTGCCGGTCCAGGTTGGTCTGCTGGCCGAAGCACCTCTCGCAGAGCGGGCACTTGAACGGCCGCTGCTTGTCGTGGATGTTTCTCACGTGTCTCTGCAGGTTGCTCGATATGCTGAAGGATCTCTCGCAGTACTTACACTTGTACGGCTGCTCGCCGGTGTGCGTCCGCAGGTGCCTCGTCAGATTGGCCGAGCGGGGGAACACCTTGCCGCAGAACTTACAGGAGTACCGATCCTTCATCTTGCCGTGAACGTGGTGGTGATGGTGATGGTGGTGGTGATGGTGCGGCGACATCACCGCCTCCTGGAACGGCTTCACGCCGGGGAACGCGCTGAGCGGCGGCCGGGCGAGCAGATCGAATCCTCCTCCTGGCCTAGCGCCGCTGAGCCCGTTCATGAGAGAACCTAAAAAAGGAAGCGTGCGTGGCGGACCGAACGGTGGTAGCGGAGGTATCAGTCTGGACTCCGGGCCAGTGGCCCCGCCCGGAGGTGGTGGCGCACTGGGGAATCCCGGGAAGCCGGTCCCCGTTGGCCCACGGTACATCGTCTCGAGGAACATCGGGTGAATCGGTCTCGGGTACGCCATGTGCGGCGGTGTGTTAGCGGCCGGTTGCTCCGTTGCCAGGCTGGTCCTCAATTGTGGACTGTTGGGGATCTCTTTGGGTTCGAGCTCCATCGGTTGAACGGCGTTCTCCTCCAGCTTTGGTGGGTCCGGTGGGGTCTCCTCCATCTTCACCGGTGAGGGTGTGCGACTCTTTCTATTCGCCGCTCTCGCGCCGACGTTCTGTTTCTTGGTCTGCACCCTCAGGTCCAACGGCTGATCGGGCGTTTCCTCTTCCGGGACGTTCACGGCGCTCTCGTTCTCCATTTTCCGTTTACGGCTCGCTTCCCGCCTCTTCGTAGGGTCGTCGTCACTCTCCGGAGTCGGTTGAACCGGAGGTCTGGCCGGCGACGGCCTGAAGGTCGACGTGGCCTCCTCCGCCGTGGAAGGGGAGACCTTGCTGTGCTGCAGCATTCGGGGAGGTGTGAAGCGTTCTTTCTTCGGACTGTCGCTCCTTTTCTCCACTTCCTCGATCTTTGGCGGGAAAATCAGAGGCGTGTTGAGAAAATTCGGGGCGTTGGGGAAAATCCCCGGGTAAGGGGCCATCAAGCTAGGCGCGTAGAAGGGCAAGCCGCCCGACAGGCTGACGGGGGGTCGTTGGTACACGAGAAAAGGATTCGTCGCCGGCGTCGGTAACTGGGGCATGCTGCCGGGCGGAACGGTCGGTGTGGTGGAGTCGCAGAATCGCTTGTGCTTCGACAACGACGTCACCGTGCTGAACGATTGGCCGCACTTAACGCACTTGATTTGCATGCGGCAGTCGGCGTGCATGCGCTTGTGCCGGCATAGATTGGAGAACTGAGTGTACGCCTTGAAGCAGACCTCGCACTGAAACGGCTTTACGCTGCTGTGGATGTGAGTGTGCTGCTTCAAGCCGGAACTGGTCGCGAAGGTCTTGCCGCACTCGGTGCACGCGTGACTCCTGGCGCCCACGTGATGAGTTCGGATGTGGCGTTGCAGGTTCGACGGGTCCGTGAAGACCTGCCGGATGTTCGACTTTTAGCGATACTTTGAAGATGTTGTCGGCTTGGGGAGAAGATTGTCGGATCGCGGCGGCTTGAGCGCGAAATTGAGGCTTACCTTCGGGCAATTCTCGCAGGGGTAATTGCGCAGGTCGCCGTGCACGATAGCGCGATGCCGCACCAGAAGCGGTCGCCAGGCGTAGGCACGGGGACAGCTGTCGCAGCGGTGTTGTTCCGCTGGATATCTGTGACAGGTCACCAGGTGGCTGTCCAATCTGGAGGCAGAAATGCCCGCAACCGTGTAATTAGATGCACTCTTTGCGGAAAGATCAATTAGTCAGTACAGGATAAGGTGATTATTACCGCCTTGGACAGTTTCCGAAACATGAGAATAGGAGAACGATTTGTCTAACAGAAATTGCTACCAATAATCGTCGAACACTTTCTGTAAATGTGAACTTTTTCTTTCTTTTCATGTGGTCGTTAATGAAATATTTTTCGGAGATATTCAATCCTGCATAAAAATTTTTCGAGGTTTTCTCATATACCATATAAATTTATATTAAAAAGCTCAAAATTGTGCCAAAATAGCTTGCACTAATATCAATATTTCGTATATATTTGGTTCAATCGTAGTATGAAATGGAAAGCGGAAGAATCTTTGAGAAAACGCTGGGTGTCACCAAACACGATATGTTTATGTTTAATACTTAGAATTGTATGTTTGAAATATTACACTTTTAATCAGAACCTACGTAGATTTCCCAACTAAAATCTATAATTGTTTTGGGAAATCGGATTAGATACTATTTAGATCCTAAAAACTACCCTCGACGGACTAGATGCTTATTAGACGCAAAAAAATTTCTCTACGGGACGTGGTAATAATTATTGCCTCACCCTCTTATATAGAGGGTCCCAAGTTTTAACGACCAACCTGCGCCAGTGTATTTATTTTATGGGTAAAAATAAGAAAAAATATATAAACCCACAGGACCTTTATTAAAACGTTACAACCAAAAAAATTGCAACCCCGTATAAGAGAAAATACAATAAGGAAACAAGAGATAATACAATAAGGAAACAATCGCGAATTACGCAAAAAACATCACAGAGATAAAGAACCATAGATATAACAACTATTTCGGCGGGAAACGCGCAGCTGACGACGGTACTTGCCTTATTTACCCCTTCAAGGTTCGCCCGGAACGAATTCTCGCGAGACCGACGACAACATGCCGGCGAGATAATGGTATTTGCGTTGCTCTTCATTATTCTACATCTCGGCCGAGAAGTTTAATCCGTCGAATCAATCCGCGAGCCGGCCCGGGATGTGACACGATAACCGACCTGTACCGACAAAGACTGCGCCGGGCGCGCAGTCTCGTATGATGACTAAGTGACTTCGGTTGCACGACGGCGGCGGCGAGTCGGCTCTCGTGTAATAACGGTCGCACGCCCCTGAAGAAGAGGGCGGCCATCGCGCACGAACACACGCCGTCACGAAGAAAAGCCCGGGGGTGTCCTGAGGGGGCGGTTGTCACGGGGTAGGCACGGGTTATCGTCACGCGGGATGCTATGGTGTGTGCGGCATTGATTTTGCACCCCCGAACACACGTGTCGTGTGAAACCCATTCGTGGTGAGATAGTGCCTTCATGGTGACGGTGTGCCGTACCAGATGAGCTGCGAGCACGCGACGCCTCCGATGATGTATGCGGCGGGAAGGGGAGGGTGGTTTTAACGCGTCCGGATCCTGGTCGCGGAGTTTAACGTCCCACAACAGGTGAATCCGCTGCTTAGACGTGACTCAATAGCACTCGAGGAGAGGGATTCTGCGGAGGCACGAGAGCTCGAGTCGGCCGATTTCTCGTATCGTCAATTCACTTCCCGCTGCTATTGGTTGGTTAATTTGCTTCAATTAACAATTTCGGCGAATTAAAAGATTACATGATCTGAGCAATTTGAGAAACGCTCAATTTGGAATTTTTCTGTTGACCGCGTTGACTTTACGAATATATCCTTTTGCGGGATGATTCTTTATGCTTTTATTTATATACTGCATGAAGCTCATTAGAAAAGATTGACATGTAGCGCTGTTATTGTTGCTTCCATCGAGTTCGTCATCGCTAATCGGTACTTAAAATATTTCGGGAATTATTGAATTTAGCTCTGTAATTTTGCATATATATTCTTAGTAAGATTACCTAGTTTTTATTTTTTAGGATTTTTGATATCTATCACAGTTCTTTTTTATAAATGTAAAGAGAAGAAATCTTTGGCGAAAGAATCGAACTTTTAACTTTGAATGCTAATATAAATGCTAATCGCTTTATCGAAAATTGATATTTTAAAAATCGGCTACGACGAAGGCTAGATAATATTACCAAGAATATCTGTGCACAACTACAATTAAATCGGCCCGATAGTTCCCGAAATCTTTTGGATACTGATTAACGACGACGAGTTTCGAGGAAGCAGTAATAACAGCGTAACATATCGTATAAACTTCATGTATAATATGTAAATAATAGTATGAAGAAACATCCTTCAAAAGGACATCGTCATAGAGTCAATAACGTGGTCAGCAGATAAATTCAAACGTTGAACGTTTTTCGGGTCGCTCGGGTAGTTTCTTAATCATCCACCGAAATCTAGATTCGTCCATTATTTCGGCTGCACTTAATGACGCAAATTAATACTGTCGACCGGGGTCGTCAAAAAGGAGTGTTATCGAATCGCGATTGTGTTCGAGCTCTTGTAGACGAAGTGGAATACGATTGAGAACGTAGACGAAAATTAACGAGCGGGTTGAAAGCGGGAGAAAGCGAGGCGCACTTCGCGTCGAGGGAAGTTGCCGGGAAGAAAGAGGCACTGTTTGTCTTCAATTATAATGCACTTTCGAAAAATCGGACGTGACCGTCGAAGCAAACAAGGCGGCTGCCTAGAATTCCGCTCGTGGGAAAGACGCGTCCGAGTGCCGAATGCCATATGCCAGATACGCGCGGTAGCGATGTTTGATCTCGCGTTGTACAACGATAAGCAAATAAATACCGTGGCGCTCGGTCGGAATAGATCGCACCCCCATCGTCCATCGGAGGAAAACGTACGATGTGACGCGCGTCATTGTACGCACGATTAATGACACACTCGCCACCGGACATGGGGAATGTGCAGTTGCATTTTTACATATCGCGAAATCGCGCGACCTGAAAGTCTTCCAATAATTCATGAAGAGCAACACGCACATCACACTCGGTCTTTTTCACTTGCAGTCACTTTACATTAATTACCCCCTAATTAAAGGCAATGACATGGCCGGGAGGCAGAATGTAGGCTGACTAAGCATCTTAATCGTGACGGTCGCGGAGAGTCTTGAAGAAATTTTCAGGACTCTTAAGAGCAGAACTCTTGGAACCGTTCGCGTGACAGAAGGCCCTTTCGCGAGCGCGTATCGCTGACCCCGAGATTTGAAGGCGATTACGTGGCGCTCACCTTTGAATTCTATCGATTAATTAATAATTGACGACACGAATCAACGGATGGACGGACGGACGCGGCGTACGCTTTATTGTCACTCTATTATGAAAGTCGTTGTCTCTATTTTCCCCTCTCTCTCTCTCTCTCTCTCTCTCTCTCTCTCTCTGTCTGTCTATCTACCTATCGGAATCTCTTTCTCTTTTTCGATTTCGATCCGATACCGCAGGTATACGACTTGTCGGCTTCGCCAGACACGTAATGATCGCCAATCTGATTTCAAAAGCGTATAACGATGCACCTTGAATTCTTCATGAGTCGCGCTTAACGACGAGTCTTCGGATAATGGAATGCGTGGAAACGCGGTAATCAAGGTATCTCACATCATTCGCGTGATTACGTGTACGAAGAAAAAATCGAACGATCGTAAATGAGAAAAGCAGATCGTCTTGAGCCTTCCGCGAATAAATCTTTCATCAAAACTGAAATGTTTTCTCCGAGAAATATTTGCCAGAAATTGTTTGAGTCGTTCTTCACTGCTCTTATATTCACGAGTTTAGATAATAAACATTTTAAGAAATGATATCATTATTTTGGTTATTTATAATAATAATATTATATTTTAATATTATATTATTATATAATATTAAAAGTAATAATATTATTATATTATTTTTTTCATTCATATATTGTATGCCACAATTATTTTATTTTATTCCTATTTATTGCCGATAATTTGCGTATCTGTTCATTTTAGCCTGTTTTTTCCTAGTCATTAAATTTGTTCTCTTACTTTTTTTTCATACTGATACATCAAATTGATTCATCTCCCGTTAACAATAGACAAATAAACAATATGTTTTTAAGCAGTCTTTTCGAAAAGAAATATAAACGCAAAGTTATTCGTCACACGCTTTCTGAAGTTTCACGAAATGGACAGAATAATTATGACGTGACAAGTGCTTACAGTTCGATATCTTGGAACGGCTTGTCGCAGACGGTGCACCTCGTCTCACCCTCTTCTTCGTCCTCCTTGTCCTCGTCGACGGTTCCGCTGTGCTGCGAGGCTGTAAATGACGAATACAGCACAGATCACACAAGTGTTTCCGACATGCCAGTGATAAAGGCACAGGCAAAAGTCGCTATTCCGTCCCGGTTTACGTATTCGTGTACAGACATGTAGGTGTGTGTACGCGGCCGGTCATAGCTCTATAAATTACAACCCCCTGCGAACGATGATACGTGACCCGTCGCGATGTGGGCGAATTACGTGATCCAGAACCGCGCGAGGGCCACAGAAGTGGCGTGACAAGTGGAGACTCGTGGATTGTTGCTGAATTATTAAATTAAAACAGTACTGTCTCTCGCGTTCTAATAAATCAAATCTTCGGCGTGTCTGTAAGATTCGACGGCGATTAACTTCGCAGAAACGACGATAATGATTTACAGTGAACTCGAAACGTTCGCCCCAAATCAATTTCTGTTTCTCTGCCAACATTTATATTATAATTATAATTTTTATATTATAATTACAATTATGTAGTTGTGGTTATACGCGGCATACATATATTCAAATTAATATTCCGATATCGAACCCGATATATTTTTATTAATTATTTTATTCTCGGAATTAATTCAAATGTAAACTCGCATCTCCAAAACACCGACGATTTCGATCGCGCTGTCCCTCGATTCCGAAATAATTTGGGAAAACGCACAGCAATTTTCCGCAATTGTTTTAATCGAATAAGCCAATTAGCCAATTTATTAAATATATTTAACAGCGGATCGTTATTTTATAAAATATTTACGTTTAGAATTAACGTCTCTCAGTCAAGTTTTTCTATTGTTTAAAATAAACCTCCGTATATGGCGAACGAACGTGTTCACGACGCGATTCGAGGCTACCGCACTGTCACTGGTCGTCCTTTCCTCCTCAGCAAATACGATACGACGAACAAGCCATCGCGATGACAATAGACACAATGATGCTCCAGTTAGCTGGCGGGCACACTGTCCGGTGACTGCAAACGCAAGCGGGGGCGTCCAGAATCGCTCGCGATTGGTACGAGCGACGCTGGGGGCAGCCAATCGTAGGTGAGTCTCGGCAACCCCCTGTGGCGTTTCACTCCCGAATATCAGAGCGCAGGTAAAATCGTAAACTCACCGTGGAGACAAGGTGCAATTATCAACGATTGAGCGACTAGCTAGCATCGGTGTTAACGGAAAGACATCGTGTGCAAAATAAATAATATACCGTCATTTTTTGGTTCTTTAAATATTCGTTTATCGAAACGCACTCGCGATCGCGTGTGTTTGCGCAAAAGTATTTCGTAAAAAAATTTCTTGAACAGATATTTGAAGCGCGATTTTAGATGGATTTTAATTAAAAAGTTGTTAACCGATGGATTGTTCAAGAGAGAGAGCTATTAAACCTTTACCGAGCTCGCGATTCGGCTCGAGTTTGAACGATATCCGACCTCCAACGGTTATTTAAATCTGCCGCTACACTTGTTCCGACCATATGGTCGAGTGATGGCCCCCAACGGACCTTCATGGGAACCGGGCACAACCCCCGTACCACCAACTACGCCCAACGCTAACCCTCTCTCTCTTCTTAGTACGTTAATCGTTTCTCTCTCCACAGCTAATTCGTAGCGGCACGCCGTGCATTTAGACAATGAAGGATGCGGTCGACTTCGAACTCTCCCTCGAAAAAGCGTCGCGCGTACACGCTACTCGAGAAAACGATTCGAAATTTAAGGACGAGACAAAAGTTTTCCGATCTTTCAGATGCACGACGGAAATAACGTGACAAACTGGCAACGAATAATTTTTAGGAGACATTATAAAAAAAATAATCCGACTATTAAATAACGTGATAAAAAATGCAGAGAAACAACACGAAACAGCTTTCGGATAGAAATTCTTTTTACGAGAAATGTAAATGAGAGAAAATATTTTTATCTGAATATAATTTACATCCCTAGTCGAAATTTTAATGTTACTTTGACATTCTTAAGGATAATTTGCGCCTATTTAGACGACCTATAGATCAATAAAAACCTTCTTTGATAATATTGATTAACTGCTCTTTCGAACCTCTAATTCTACAGATTGAATTTTAATTCTACCTTTAACAACCTATTTTGACATTAAAATGTATAAACGGAAATTTAAGATATCATCAGCGTCAAAGTAGATATTTAATTATATTATTAGAATTGAAATTGAACCTATTTTGCTATCTTAACTCCTACTGTGTCCTAAAACCAAAAGTTTAACATAGAGCCAAAATTTCGACTCGGGATAATGAAGAATCTTGACCATGTATCTTGATTATGTATGAGGATAAAATAAAAAGAAAAACACATAAATTTATGTCTTTTATTTTCTAATTATTCGTGTTTTGTAATTGTGCGCGCCACATGAAACGACATTGACATGCATCTCTGTCGTTTTCGTTTTTTTTATAGAATAACTAGCCAGAGATAGAAGAAAGATAAAGAAGGAAGGAAGGAAAGAACGAAGTAACGTGTGAATGAAACGCGCCGCAGACCGTTTCCAAACCGTTTCTCCGAGATTAACGGAAACGGTTGAAGGTATTATGTTAATCTACCGCGCGGAGAAGCAGTATGAACGAAGTCACGTTGCGGAAAGTCAACAGGTGGGATCCACTGGCAACACCCCCCGCGTTCGTTCGAGTAGCAGTCAGTTGGCAGTTGCATGGGAAAAAGTAACGGAAATCAATGTTTCGGTCGCATCGTGACGACCACGGCACAAGGCCACGGAACTGTCGAATGTTGAACGAACGAATATTCCGAAATAAAATCCGTTCTCCTTCGTCTCTCGCGGCTTTCTGAATCTTTGTTCCTCCGCTAACAGCGCGGACTCGACGTTCCGAGGCAGGCCTACCGTTTCTCTCCCGACGAGACGAACGGGACAGGGGGAGATCGATATTCGCTCGCATCTTTCCGCAAAAATTTGTCGCACGCGACCGTAGCGATTTCGAATCAAACGTCAAATAAACGTGTCATTAGTCCGATGAATCAGATGGGGTTGCGTAAACGCGTCACACGCACCTCCCTGCCGCGCAGTACACCGCCACCCCCTCAGGGAAAAAGTGTCGCGTGCCCTTTTGTGCCCGCGGATACCCCTTTTTTCATCCCGAACCGTGCCCCCCTTTTTCTCGGTCGCCCCTGAAACCTGGTTATGCGCGTGTTAATCGACAATAGTTGGCTATAAATTATCCGCAGCCCTAATAGAGCTATCGGGAAACACGCGGCGAAAAGGAGAACGATACGGACGCGTTTTTCGGCCGCAAGAAAAACGGTGAAGGATGGCGGGAAAAACAAGCACCGCGGAGAATCACGGTCATAACTCACCGAGACCGCCCGCGGCAATTGCATTCTGCGATTTCGCCGCAGTGATTCGCCGATTCGCGGTGTGTCAGTGCGGAAAACATCTGGGAAAGGTGGTTAGCGTGCGTAATCGCGCGTCCGCAAGCGTTTCGTTGGATGCTTTCTTTCGACTTGACCGATTAGTATTAGCGAAATTGATTTTAGCACCTTTATACGTTTCTATTTTTCAATTGGTCGTTAAAATATCTTATTATCGTAATACAATTCTATTGCGTTATCCGAGAGGTATGAAGTGTTCGTATGAATTTCTTCGGTCAAAATGTAACGTAATCTTTGAATACTAAACGAAAACTTTATTCAACAAATTATTTGCCATTTTGTCGCGCCATTTTAACCCTTTTCTCAGGCAACCTTAAGATTCCCTCCTCGAAGAACTTGGCTGGCTTGGAGACAAAGAAGTCATACATATGGTTTTTTGCTGCCAACGATCGAACGTTTTTTTGTTCAAAGAATTTTGTAAAGACCAGAACAAGTGATAGTCTGATAGCGCAATGTCCGACGAATATGGTGAATGCGATAGAATATCCCAGCCAATCTCATACAACTTATTTCGAGCGACCAAAGATAGTGAGATCTGACGTTATCATAATGGAACATAACACCCTTTCTGTTCGCAAGTTCTGGCTGCTTTTGTTTCAGTTGTTGTTTATTCAAATTGTCCAATTGACTACGGTACGGTACTGAATTTATGGTTTTGTGGGAGCAGCTCATAATAAAGAATACTCTTGTAATATCACCAGATACAGAGCCTAATTTTCTTTGCATGGATATTTGGCTTTCGTGTTGTTTTTCGTGATTCGCCAACCTGAGCGTTTTCGCACAACGTTGTCGTGAACAATCACATTTTTCGTCGCCCGATTCGCACAATGCGTTTCAAAAATGGATCAGTTTCGTTATATTTGAGCAGCATATCGTAGATGGAAAATTGGACTTAAATTTGTTTCGAACGAATTGTGTGGAATTCAAATATCATGGCGAGAAACGTTTCCAAGTTTCATCAAATCGTCATGAATGGTACTTTTTGGAATGTTTAGTTTAGTTGCTAACAAAAGAAACGACAGTTATGAGATAAAAAGTCATAACTTGTTATCAGGCAGTAATGTAACGCTTACTTTTACCTTTTAAAAATTCTTATGGAAGAAGAACCTTCAATTTTTATTTGTTACCTCATTTTTAAATGCTATTAGCAATATTATATAATAGCTAGATTATATATTTTAAAATAGACAACACCATTTCTATTATCATTTAATATATAATGACCAGATAATGGCTAGATCACAAAACCGATCCTAGATTTTAGTGAACTTCGACTTGCGGCTATCATCGCATAAGTTACGTTTTGACAGTAACAGAGATATCATTTTCTCGTTAATGAACTTTAGTCTGATGTTTATTTAGTTACATGAACTGAGATTTGTTTTTTGTACACCAGTCTTTAGTTAAATAGCGCGTGCTTAGTACGCGTTTGCTCTGATCTAGTTATTATAAAAAATTAATTCTCTCATACTGAATTGAACGCGGCGCGTACGAGTGGAAAATAAATCCGCCAACGCGAACATATCCTGGAAATATGTACATACGTCCGAGATTGAATTGACATCCAATTCTCGATAGGAGGTTTACGCGCACCCCACGTAGGCGTGTTAAAACGACTCCTCGTGTGTCCTTCTCCGCTCCCCACTGCCCTCCCTCGTTCTCTATCTCTGTCCGCGGAAAAAAATGATCCGCCCGAGAGGGAGAGACGCGGCGCAGATGCCCCCTTAGCAAGGGTTGGAACAGAGCGCGCATCGTTTGTTTGACATCATTATTCCCGCTGCACGCACCAGCTTGTCGGAGATTCCCCCGTAAAAATGGCTCTACTTGGATTAACGGTGACGCCAGTAGCACTCCTGTGCCGTTTACAGTCGGTATTAATCTCCCTTAATGCGAAAAAGCGCTGTGCTCACCGAACAGAGAGCAGAGGTTTATCGAATCGGTGCCGACGCCGAGGAAATTTACCGATGATTTCTTAATAATAACGCAATGCTTCGTATATTGAAACAAATAAACAATAATAATTATTATAGTTTTAAAGTTTCGGAAAAAGAAAACCTCTTCCCCATTTTTCCGCGGATTTCTTTGGCTCCTTTTCCGAATGGAACAAAAATTTGTTTAAAAAAATTCACGTGTGTTCAGTTTAAATATGCCACGTTTACTTTTTTCTGTAAAAAGATAAGAAAAAAAAATACGCGGAAAAATGAGGAAAAAGCGGGTTTTTCTTCAACTTTTGAAACTATAATAATAATTAATGTACAAATATAAATATATATAATTTTTTTGGTTACAAAAGAATGAAGGAAGGAAAAGTAAACAACAGTACAGAGTATCTCGAATGATAGCGCGAAATTGGTTCAGTGGATCATTTGATCGCAAGTTCAACAGTCGTTTAGCAGAAATTGTCGTTTGTCGCCAAGGTCGTGATAGTTTCTTATTAATAAGGCTGATCGTCGGCTTTTTCCAGAGATGTCTAATCGAAGGGCAACCGCGTATAAACGGGACGGGACCGACTAATGAAAATTCTCCCTCATCGTTTCGCCGGCGGAAAATTTAATTACGAACGATTTCGTACAACAGCGTGTCTTCCGCGCACGCGGACGACGACGACGACGACACGTTTACGAGCACCCCGAAATTATGACGAAAAACTGTCGGCGAATTAGCCGTAGACTCTGCGACGGCGGAACTTCGACAATAAGCCCGGTTTTAATTACCGCGACATCTGGGTGTCGGCATATAAACCCTCCGGCCCTAATCCGGCCCTACCAAAGTCGTCATCCAGACTCTGACCATCGCGCAGAAGTTACAACCAGATAATTGTCGAGCAGTCAGGCACGTAGACGCTACCCTTCTTCGTTAAACGCCTCGAATATATTAACGGCACAATGGTCCGCATAATGAAATCCAACGATCGATTAGCTAAATTAAGCGGGTAGATTGAGTGTCCGAATATTTCGTGCGTCGGTGGCCGGTATTTGATCCGGCACTGACACCGCGAAGTGTCGGGAATTCTTCGCAGTAACCCACTCGAATGCCGAAATATATTTCGAAACAATCCGATTCATTAACCTTTTAAGACACAGTGTATATAACAATAATAATGTACATTAACTTGGGCTCCCCTAAACTTCCCTAAATTTGATCTGTTAGTAAAGTAATAGTTCCGTCGATATAACATTATCAATCCATCCTAAATGAAGTTGTTATTCTCCTTATCGTCCTAACTCGCGAAATAGTGTCTTTTCAGCTGATGACCGATATATGCAATCACATATAGGACAAAGTCGTCCACGCTCGGATTTATACAAAGTTATTTGTGAATAAACGTAAGTATATTTTATTCATGAAGATTTTGTCCGATGTTCTTCAACGATCAGGTTATAAACAAGCGGAAAATAAATCCTTTTTAAATAAAACAATTTCACTATTTTCTGCTTTCTATACTTTAAATGTCCAGTGTACATAATTACATACATTCAGAAAATCGTATTTCCCGACGACTGATTTTATTTGGACAACAAAATTTTTATCAGCAGCGTCCTTTGAGACGATCTTGTAAATCACAACATTTTACTCCGATAGAATCGACGTGTGGGCTTTAAAGAGTTAAAAATATAATAATAATTGATACATTAATAACACCGTCGAGCAAATTCAAATCGAATACATATCGTGTGTAATTTTACGCGTGATTTTAACGCTGTTTTACAAATATCTGAATAAGGACGCGTTACTTACTGTCCAGTAAAGAACAAAATGACGTGAAATTACCGCGACGCGATCGCGGCCCAAATATTTCGCGTTTCGATCGACAAGAAGGATGGTGCCTTCCTACAAAAGTCGGAGCGGCGCGCGCGCACCACACGGCGACATGTGACGCGGCGAACACGTCTATCTGCTGATAATCAGTGCTTATTAACGGACGGGGGTTAATACGGCAACGGCCGACCAGGTGAATCACGCCAAAGTCAAGGGTGCATGACGAGCCAGCGCGTGCATACAACGATCCACGATTTACCCTCTGCCCGCCCCCGATTCGTCGTTTCGGAAAACACCTGCCCTTGCCCTTCATTTGCGTTCGTACGCGTAATTGTACGCGCACGAGCCGCCGGCGTGCGCGATGCGTATCGGCACAGAAAGTCATAAACCCGTGCCGAAACGATCGTGACCGCCGATATATCTCGCCGGCCCAGTCCGAATATTATTTTGTATTCGCTTTTGTTTTTTCGATTTGCTTCTGATCTGAGCGTAATCCTTTCATGTGAAAAAACGGTTGCATTTCTATGTCTCTAGTTAAAATTTCAGTAATTCGGTCTGTTCGTTCGATAAATTGCGTGGAACAAAATTGCGATAGATCAACAGCGTTCTGAGGTACAACGTCGTTATTTAATTTACCGTGGTTTTTGTCAAACAGCAAAAATTTCAGCTTGATGAAGGTCAAAACAAGAACCGAACGTTTCGTTTTGGATACTCAATTTTTAAGAATATAATTTATGTTTCTTTAACGTATTTAACGTAGATAATAAAAAATATTGTATTAAAAACGGCCTATTGAAATTGTTGTATTACTTTAACATGAGTAATATGTTAAAAAATATACAAATATGTGTTAGATTAACATATTCACATTGTTAACATATTACTTTTTAACATATTCATCTTGTTAAAGTAACATAAAAAATTTAAGTTGATACTTTTGAACATAAAAATTTTTTTACTATATAATTGCGCTATTAATTTTCATTAGATATTTAAAAGTTCTATATATATTGGATCAATCAAAAAGTTCGATTCAATTTTTGAGTAATTTTTTATTTTAATTGTATTCTGTGAGAAGAAGACACATTCAAACACATACACACACACACATATACATACATAATATGTATACATTTGTCAATTATCTATCTAATTATAGATCTATCGATCTATAATTCTATGATCCTTCGTCAACGTTTTGCTAAGATTACAAAATATCAAGATATATTACAAGGTAGAATATGATCGCTTCAGCATTAAAATAGAATAAAGAAACGAACCGAACATGTTTATTTAGCAAGGTATACCTATTCTTTATTAGCTATTAAATCATTTTTCAATATTTGGGGCTCTATTGTGTTTACTTCATGAAATCTAGAGGAACCATTGTTGAAAACTGAAGTATATATAGTTGGATGAATCAATAAAAGACAGAAATCCTAAAGTCTTTCTCGCGACAAAAAGCGGTTTGAAGATATATATATATATAGAATATTGTCTAATTCTAGTTCTTTGTGTAACTAGACACACTCACCAGTCTCACGATCGCTCCTGTCTTCTGTCGTATTTTCGCCCAGCATGTCCTGCAGCTGAAGCGGCTCACGAAGACCCAAAAGAAGCTCTTCGCCGGTTGCGATGTCGCGAACGGCTTCGTACACCATCTGTGCCCATCGAGATAGATCTTCTGTAACGCTTAATCTTCGAATATCTTAACCGTGCGATGCTCCAAATAAAATTCCAAATAAAATTTAATCCTCAGTACACTATGATATGTTGTAATTTGAAGATAGAATAAGTTTTACTTTATTAAAATGAAAATGTTTCTCTTTATCTTTCAGAAGATTTCTAAGAAAGAATAAAAGTTGTGGAATATCTTCTTTACAAAAAACTAAAGTTCAAAAAGGAAATTCAACAATTGAAATTGTTCCCAATGGCTTCAATGTTATACCGAGGACCATAAATGCCTTGCAGATCGCGAAAAATTAATCGAGCGTCGTTTGCACGCGCGTTTTGGTTCCATTGGAAAATCTCCTTTCGCGTAATTTTCACACATGAGACTCCGTGGAGCCCAGTAACGTCGGGAAGCCATGAAACGATCTTTATAACGTCGTCACGGGGGCCCGAAGCATCATTACGATAGCGATTCTGCAGGGCACTGATAGAGAGAAAGAGAAAGTGCCGCGTCCCCCATTCCCACAGCGATTGCGAGAGGGCGTATAGGAAGTCAGCGAAACGACCCCGTGGGGTGACTTAATAACTAAACACCCTGTATACATGTAGCTTACGGCGCGCCCACAACATCGCGGATACCATGTGCCATGGTTCACAGAGAGAACAGAGAGAAAGAGAGAAAGAGGGAAAGACAGAAAGGGAGAAAGGGCCAAACGGACAGAAGCGTAAGGTCGACCCTAAATTGACACCGTGACCTGCATCGTTTCCGCTTATAACGTCTATTCGACGACCGATCGTATGTGAGCGCGCTTCACTCAATGACTCGATCGTCGAAAGCTCCTTTTAATTGTCTCTTTATTCAATGATTTGCCACCAAGATAACATTTCTGTCTTGGTTACAGGTCTTTTCATTTCTAGAAAAGACAGTTCTCGTCGAAGTGACGAGTCTCGATATTATTGGCAGTACCGATTTGCATTGTTGCGTCGTGATACCAATTGATTCTCGCTTCGCGTTGATTTGCATTGTACATAGCTGTAGGACTAGCAGAAATCATGTATTTCGACTAGTGGAGTGGTCCTCGACAATCGTGCGGCCTGCAAGGACTTTCACGCACGTGTCACGGGAAGTCAATCGCTCAAAAAGCGGATGGAACGTACGAAACAATAAGAGTCCCCTGCGAACCTGTTAGCGAGTTTTTTAACGAGCGATAACATATGCAGAATCAATTGAACACTGTGCTTGGCGCCGAATAACTATCGTTTCCTATTAACTGCAACTGTCGATCGAGTGTCAGTTGCGTGTAAACGTTTGTTAAATCGAGAGTGAGTCACCGAGTAGTTACCAAACGTCTACTTGGAGAGGGTTGTTTTGTTCATAACGGTACAACTCCCTCGTATCATCATCGTGAATAGGACACCACAGAGACTGTATTCTTTCCAATTAAAAGCAAAATCCCTGCGCATCTACCCTCCCTCTTGTTATCCTATAATAAAATAAATGAACTCTAAGGACAGATTCCTAATCGGATCTTATATTTAAGACCGTCTTAAATTCATCTTCAGATGTTTCGTAGCCAAAAAATGAACCGTACAGAAGATGAATTTAAGATGGTTTTAAATATAAGGTCAAACTACCGGCCTAAATAATTGATGATTTGCATTTGAAATATCTCCGAGTTATCGATAAAATTTTAACGCGAACTGATATTTCTCATATATGCCACGTATGTCATGAACCATTCTGATCGAAAGTGACGATTGCGAATGCCGATAATACTCACTTACGATATCGATATAATCGTCGCTCCTCGGTGAAATTATCTGATTAACAATCTCCACGCGTGTCATCGCGCCACAGAGTGAAACAAATTACGAAACAAGTGATCATTCACGCTGATTGGCTCGGTTATCGTATCTATTTTCTATTTTTACTGTTTGCTCCTCGCGTGATGTAATTGAATTAAATTGAAATTGGTCGGTCGCGCATAACAGAAAGAATACAACCTGCTTATCGTACATCGTGGATGTCCGCGCGAATCCGCTTATCGCGGATCACAACGGCGTAGGCGAAGTGTAACACCGACTTGGAGTTCTCGATCGCACCGGCTGATTAGCGAGTTTTCGTTACCTGGCCGCCGATGAGTACATGCCGCATGTTCACCGCGTGTGGGCTGGCGGTGCTGCGAATGTACTTCAGCCAATTGTTCGTCTCGTGCGACGCGTCCAGCCAGCCTCTTACTCCGCTGCCCGATATGCGAACCTGAAACACGCGTGATGTTTCGTGAAAATCGTAAGAAGCAACAATGAGAGATTCCGTCCGGCACAGATCGCGACATCCCGCGCTTTTCGTTTTATGAAAGTCGATAATGTGGTGAAAATATTACCTGTGCGTGAGACGTTACGGTAATCGGCATTCCCGAGTCGAAATTTTGATCCTACTTTCGATCTGAAAATTCCATCTGACGTCTACTTTGATACCTGAGCCTGTATATACCTCGTTTGATTCTATTTAATTTCTCAGATTGAAATTGTAGTTCTACTTTCCTCCTCAATATTCCATGTAAAGCCTACTTTGAAGCCTATGGGCACCTTCTTTTAATTCTATTTAAACTATAGCTTCCATTTAAAGTCTATAAATTCTACTTGGAGTTCACTGCTCCTACTGTAATACTTAATATTATGTAGTGTTCAATATTATAAAAATCATTTGACAATATTTATTTTTATTAACAAATCTTTACTGTTCGTAAGAAAAATTATTATTACATGAATTTTATAATATTACTAATTTATATATATATATTACATAATAATATTATACAATAATTCGAATATTACAAATTGTTAACATATTGTTAAGTTTAAATGAGAAATCCACCGTGAATCATTGATGATCTACGTGACAATAATGAACATATTAACTTAATGAAATTAAAAGGACAAGTTAGGTTCAAAGGACGTGGAGGGTTTTACGAGATTTTGCTGAGATCCTCTTTAAAACCTATAAGCGATATTTTGTGCGTTTTCTGTCTTTTTGAGACGCTAAGTAGGACTAAAGTTTCCATATAAATTAAACCTACATTGATCCTCCAGAATTTGCAGATGTTAAAAAATTCGGAAGTAGGTCCAAAATGTCGACTGGGGTTGCAATCTTTGGCATGAATCGCGATTATTACATTTTGTCGGTTTTTTCGTCTTAAGTGGTAAAAGCCGTTCGTTCCGCTCTTCTCCGCGTCACTCGCGCGGTAGAATCGCGCTCGCTCGCGCAACCGAGGACATAAATGAGAAAATACTTTTTCCATCGAGAAAGCGCGCCGACTTTCGGCCGGCGTGCACGTGCGCGAAACTACACGCAGACAGTGCGTATTTCCGGCGGCGAGACCGCAACGTTTCGGATTCGGAACATTGCATTTAACGGACTGTCGCTCATGGACACATCGGCCCACTCATCACCCTCGCATCTGCCCCGACTTCCCGCTCCGACAGCATCCAGCCGAGGCGTCCCTACTTTTAGGGCGAGACAAGTGATTTTTTTTTTCAATTGTCTACCGCGCTTTCCCGACGTCCCGCGACGCTTGACCGACCAAGCGTCTCACCCCGACGCGTCGACTTCGTTCCTACGGTCACCCCATTTGCCAACGGGAAGCTACGAACGTTTTCCTTGTCACCTCCTCGTCTTAAGTGGTAAACGCATTTTGCACTTTTCACCTCGCGGACCACATTGTACGCCTATTCGCGGAATTGTTTTGACCGTTTGTTACACATCTGACGGAGACGTTTCGATTCTTATCAGTGGGCGAGGTAAAGAACATATTTCTTTTTTCCACGATCTTTTTTTTCGGTTTCTTTCTACGGATTGGGAAAAAATGGGAAAAATTCCGAATTTTTTCATTTTTCCCCGTTTTTTCCCGGTTTCTTTCCGAGCAAAAATAGTAAAAGCGGCTTTTTTAAGCTATAGTTATTCATATTTTTCAAAAATAAAGTTATGCCGATAAATGAAGACATCTTCGGCAGGACGTGGCGCGAAAACATATTTCCAAATAAAGATGATGTTACAACCACTGGTCAGATTAAGACAGTTTTATGATCTTTGAATCTCATTAACATGTTTGTGTATTTTGCCACGCTTCATTTGAGGAACCCTCCACGCAGACCATCTTGTATCTTTTATATGATTGAGTAAAATAAATTAATTTGTTTATGTGAACATAGAAAGAAAGATAATCGCTGTCACAGAAATGTAACGCTGGTCTTCTCGGTTCGTCACACATTTGTGACGCGTGGCGGTGAATGTGTTGAACAAAGCAGATCATCGTTGTATCTAGTCATTAGTTAGCATTGAGTTCCGACGGTCAACTCACACCATCTATTGGTTGTAAGCATAACTATAGGTGTAACGATCAATAGAACTGTGAAGGTGGATAAAGTGTGTAGGTAGCACTCTACAGATAACTTCATTCAAAGAACGCCACGAACAATGAAGGATGTCTCCATTGAGAATTTCTAAAACACGGTCCATCCGTACTTGGGATATTTTTTGAAACAGCGCTTGGACATTTTTCGGATTCTTCCTTTTCATTCGTGACCGCACGTAAAATTCGACGTCCATTTTTTATTTCATCCAAGCCTTTTATTGCACAATCTTTACCAAAACACTGAATTAACTGCTACCTGCATTTTACAAAAGATTCATTCGTCCCTGTTTCTCTGACACTGAATGATTTGTGCATATTATCAAATCACAATCGAATTAGTAATTGTAAATCGAAAAGATTCACACCTTTGAATTAGTATATCGAGAAATAAAGATGAGCGCCAAGCGAAAATTTGTAATCATAATCGCTCCAAGTTGTCGCATTTAAAAAATACATTTACATCTGCGACTGTTGCGCGAGTCTTCCTCAAGCGTATCGCCTACCTTCGGTGTCGTCATCCCGAAGCGTCACTTTCGGTGTAGCGAGGCGGAGAAACTCGTAATAATTCACAATAGTACAACAGATAACAAGACAGGTTACCGCAGGGAATAAAAAGAAACCCATGCTGCACCATTCATCGGCGATAAAAATAGCTACTGGTATTACTTGGGGATCTCTTCAGAACTAAGGTGCGGAAATGAGCACAAACCCGCCAACCTTTACAATAGACCTTCTCACCAGGGCAAGATTAAGGCTCCACCGCCCGGTCTCGCCTATGACAAAGATGCGTCAACTCATTCTTCGGCACAGCAGTCGATTTTTCGCAAAGATTGTAATAAATTATATGTAGAAAGGAATAAGAAGAAGAATTCTACAGAAAAAAGATAACGTCAGACAGCGACTGCAATTAATATAATTTATATTTTACGGTCAGACATTCCGATTCTATTTTTCCGCTTTCTTTGAAAGAAATCCGACTACCTACCTCATGGTAAGTAGTGATACATGAATGCCGTCAAAACGTTGACAAAGAATTATTTAAAAAATGACTTTGTAATTATTTGTAATTATTTCCATTGAATTCGACAAAATTCAATTTCACTCGAAATTCGAACCGAACTTTGATTGACTCGATGCTACATTGAATTTCACCGAACGTAGTTATTGCTGTTTGTAAAAAAAAAAAAAAGAAAACTGCATGCGAGGTAGATGTGCTCCAGATAGACGCAAGATGGAACATATTTCTCTCGGCTATACGAATGCCTCGTCGACATTTGTCAGAAAATTGAGACGGATAGGACTGAGAAATTCGTCATTCTGGCTTTAACGACTCCGAGAGGGAAGTTGGCTTTGTCGGCGCACGCGGACATGTGCTAACAATTCGTGGGACAGATTTGTCTAGCCGTGAATCTCGGCCGTGATCGTGCCGCGTCACATTCTGCGAGCGCGGAACGGAAAATTATAATACCGTGAATCGTACGATCGCGAGCACACAAAACGTCTTAATAGGGCGTCCGGCGTCACAATAGGTATCTTTGTGACGTCGAAAATCTCGCGTCTCTATCCCGCGCGCACGAAAAGATCGATGCTCAGCGTACATAATTGACAAATTTGTTATTTAACGACAAGAATCTGAGCGGAGGATATCACGCTGGAAATGCGAGAGTTAAAGATAAAGGATTGTATGAGTTGAACGTCGGAAATTTACATACATTTATAACTACAAGTTCTTTTATCCGAGAACTACTTTGGGACGACAAGTTGCGCTAATTTACGACCCTCGTTTTTCTCACCATGAAAACTCGAGAACTCTACGAGACGGAGGAAGCAAGATGCATCAGCGAGGCTATCTCAGTCAGAGGAGATTTTCATGAGCGGTCAAGACAGAACGAGCAGGCGTAGCAGGTAATATAACCCTAAAGCGACACATCTTGCATCTCGGATCATCCGCAGGGAAAATCTCAGAAGGCTTCTACATTTGTTGTCTTGCTACAAAAATCGCGTGGTCGCTTCTTCCCTTTTGTAATATCACACTTACAACAAAACCAGGCTCACGGAAGGTATTTCGCTTAGGCTTTACCGGAGATCCAAAAGGGAAAAAAGGAAGCTACCGGACCCTCGCGACAGATCCTCGTGCCGCTTTCTATATGGTCCCTCATAATCGACATTTCACAGCGCGCATCGTTGTTGGAACTCGAAAGGTGGGCAGCCTTCGCCGAGGCGAAGGGACAATGTGCGATCGATCGAAATTTAATGGAAATCTGTACGTTCCTCTTGTCCGACATTTGAACGAAGTTTTCACGACGGAGCCGCGACAGAATCCGCACGCGGCTTTGTAAACAGTCCCGTTGTATTTGAGTTCTCCGCATGTCGTACAGTGTGATTAAATACTTGGCTCATATTTTTGTACCGTCAGCTAAAAATATTCCTTTGACTCATTAGCGAAATTTGTGCAGCGCAAGGAAGATAAATTTAAATGAAAGCAGTATGGCGATGCATTTTCATTCGGAAAGCTCGTTTCATAAAAATCTGCACACGAACGTGGTGATGATAGAAGCGCATCGAGAACAGAAAGTATCCCTGAGTACGGCGACAGCCAGCGAAAGTTATGAATAAAACGGATCGATAGTGGATGATAGCCCCACGATGGTCGACGCAAAAATGCTTTTAGCCGACACAGCATGTCCTCCCCCTCTTGCGGAGAAAATCCACCCAGCAAGTTGGCCGACTCGCAGAACTCGACGGGATACATTTTTCTGGGATAAAAAAACTTTTATCGGTGTTTGATGTGTCGTGAAAAGTTTCTAATTACTGCCGTAAAATGTCAATTTTAAGTCAATTTTAAGAAATATTTACTTGAGACATGCACCAATTTCCCATAATCTTTCGTTATCATCTTCGCGCATTGAAAATTGTCTTTATCGAGAGAAAATTTCAAAGATACATCACGGGCATCATGATTTACGAATTTATATAAAATAGAGAAAGCAAAGAGAGAGCAAAGGAGGAAATCGATTATACAAGAAAATAAAAATGAGTGCGTATCCAATCGCAATAATAGGCCTAGGAATAGATAAATCCAATTGTCCACACGCCCCGACGTTCATTGATTTTCAACTTTATCAAAAACACGGCGGCGCACGAACGAACAATTGATCGCCATTATTAATATCAACTTACCGGGTGCAATAAAAGCGTAACGCACCGTACGTATACATCATAGGAGGTAACAGCGAGTAAGCGAGATTACGCTCGTGTGACACAACAATGGCGTATCGAATTTCATTTTCATCCCCTTTCCGCGGCAGAAGAAGCGAGAGTAAGCGTGAAAGGGAGAGAGAAAGGGAAAGAGAGAAGCAGGAGATATCGTTTCTCGTAAACATCAACTGCGCTGGCGCACCGGCAAATTTCCCAGAGAGTCGTCGACGCGCTCTCCGCTGTTTCGGGAAATTCGTGCGCGACGAGAGAGGGTGAGCGAAACGGTCAATTATCATCCCCTAAATAACGGAACTGTTTACGAGTTTAGGCGTCACGTAGCGCCAGGCGTCGATCCTTACGACCGACCGAGCGAGGCATTAGGCACGGCGACATCTTTGCTTAATTTCCTCTCCGGTGTCGCGGAGGAACGAGCGGGCGAGCGAGCGAGAAGAGGAGTCCTGGAGGCAGCCCGCTAGTCTTAATTAACGCTTGATTAATCCCGAGGAATCGTCCGGAATCCCTTCCGTCCCGTTTCTCGCCCGAGAGTGCTCGCGATTCTCCTCTCGCACGCGAAGTCTGATCGCAGACCCGTGAAAATTACCGCGAGGCGCGTGCGAATCTCCGTACGACGATTACTCCGCCGAGACGAATTCTCCTCCACGGCGAGATCACGCGGATGACGTATTAATTGATGTAACGCGCGAATCGTTTTCGCTTGATTGGAATTCAGCGTGTCGCCGCCTTTGCGCGCGTTCCGCGCGTTTCTGTGAAATTATGCACGATTTAACGACACACGTTCGCACGAATAATTGCATTACCTCGTCCATTTTAAGCGACGCCGACGCGGGTTGCACGTAGTTCGGAAAGCCGCCGGAAGTTATATATTTCGCGTACAGCCGAGTTCATTCTTCACGTCCAGTTAATACCTGGCTCTCGCGCCTGCGAAGTTCAGAGGAAACTTTGACTTTTTAGTTAGATCTCCCACTTAGATTTTTCAGATCGGAATGACGTATTTAAAATCGTTCAGTTGTTTTATATTTTAAAAAAATCAGGGATATACAAAATAAATTTATATGAGATATGCGAGAATATACAAGATATATAGGGTTTATCAAAAGTGAGGAAACAGTGAAATATCTTTAAAATGTAGCAATTGATCAAAAAAATGGCTCAGACAAAAGTTACAGAGTTAGAAGGGGAATATAAGTTGGCGATTTTAACTTCGTTGAATAATCAATAACTCAAGGTCATTATAAGGTCAACTTAATTTTTTTAAACGTAATCATATTATTTTTTAACATAAATCGATTCTTCTGCTCATTCCACATATAAAAATACTATGGTAAATAAAAAAGAATACTTTTCGAGATATTTTACTTTTTTCTGATATTTTTCGGTACAAATTTCTATTTTTTGTACAAAATGTGAACAATTTGGTCTGAGCCATTTTTTGTCAATTGTTTCTTCTTTAAGATATTTTACTGTTCCCATATTTTTAATAAACCTCGCATATTTGGTATTATTCGGACATATAACTTCCAGTTAAATTATTGCAGAAAGGTCGCGCTAATTTAATTTACAAAGTTCACCTTGCCGAATTACCTCGGACAATATCGGCGGAACTTCATTCGCCGAAGGCACTGAGCATTTTTTCCTCGATCGCGTATACATGTTTCTCTACTCATACTTGACCCACTTGACACGCGGCGAAGTAATGCAAGTAATGACAGAGCAAGCGGTGCCCTCCGACCCGTGTCTAACACGCAGCAGATGCCACCCCCGACGTGGGCGCACACGCTCGCTCGCCTTCTCTGCAGCGCGACTTCTAAGGGAAGCTACCCCCGACGTATCTAGCGGTATAAATTATATCCGAGTCGCGTCATCGCCAGCCCCTTATATGATCGATCATTAGAGAGGCTGACCCGCCGGAAAATTTGGCAAAATTTCGCCGATCTGAAAGTCCGACCCTTCAAAACAACTTCCCGCTCGCTGCGGCTCACCGCGTAACAAAGAATAATGACGGACCTTTGTTTCCAGTAAACGAGCTCGATTGTGTGTATCTTTTCCCTTTTACGATCGATCATTTGATTAATCTCAAGATCGAAGCGTCATCATCTCTTCTCAATAATACACGGTAAAAACATTTTGTTCTTGTGTTACAATCAGTCTCGGTTAAATTTTTGTGTTGAATTGGTATTCAACGTTCTTTTATGTTAAAATAATACAATTTACATGTAAGTATACAATTTATATGTAATTTATATGTAATAATACAATTTATAGGTAAGTAATATATTAACAAAGATTATGTGGTTTTAAAAATATTTTTTTTCAATAAAACAGTTGTCATCTGTTAAATCAACATGTTTTATATGTTAAATATTCTATAGAGATGTCTTTGTCTGCCAAAGACGACACTATTTTGTCGAATTGTGCTGTCTGTGTTAAAGTATTAGGATATAAAGGTTATGAAATGAAGTGCACGAGTCGTAAGAGAAAAGACCGACGTTATTTTACAAAGTAATGAGAACTATGCCTCCCGCGGTAACAGCAAAATGTGTCTTAATTTAGCATCAAACCTGCCACATCGTGGAACAGGATATTAGTCCAAGGTACACGTAGCATATTAGCGTGATAAAGAAAAAATAACTTATTGTTATATATAAAATTTGCTTATAAATAGTGTCAAAGTGTCTTATACTTTTTATATTAATTTTTGACAGACTATGTTATTTCTTGATATATTCACTTTGCGTCCAATTAATACATTTAGGCGGACCGTTGTGTGAAATTTAATACAAAATTCTTTGCTGTGTAATATTTCATATATTAAGAAAAATTTCATGTATTATTAGAGTGCGGAGAAAATGATACCGAATAAAAGACAATGATAAAATGATTGGTGCGCTCAGTTTCTTTAGTTCCAAATAAGTCACGATCAAGCGACGCGACGCTAAACGCGTTACAATGGATTGCTGTAATCGTAATCAACGCAAATTTGCGCCACGGCATACTTAAATCGGATTAAGCGTAATCGGCGGGTAATAATAACGAGCGGTAGGATAAATGCATTGAATGAACTAACGAATAAGGAGCTATGATTGAACGGATGGACGAACGGACAAGCTGAAAATCGACAGTCTCCGCGCCGAGAAAGTAGAGAAAAAGAAAGAGAGAGAGAGAGAGAGAGGGACAGTGTTTGTGTGTGTGTGTGTGTGTGTGTGTGTGTGTGAGATAGACAGAGAGAGATCGCAAAATGCACATCTTGGTTGGCCGAGATCCTTCATCCTTTGCGCAGCGTGCGGGACAATTAAGTCAACGCTGCGATTCACGAGGCCCCGAGCTAGCCGGGGGGTGGCTTGATTTATGCAGGGCAATAGTCGAAAGCACACACGAAACGCCTCCGGGCTGCAATGTATTCCTGTGTGTATATTGAACTTAGACTACCTCCCTGTGCTGGACCAGATTAGTTCGGTTATTGTATCAAGGCCCGCGCGCTCGCATGCACACACAATCTGTCAACTCGGAGCTACACGGCAATCTTAAGAGCTAAGTGGAGTCTACGTGCGAAAATAGACAATAAATATTCCGCAATCGCGAGAATTTCCCAGTCGACGTCCGATGAAGCGATGTTCTTTTTTCGCTTCCTTCCTTTCGTCTTCGTATGCCCCCCCTCCCCCGAACCTACTGAACTTTATATTATATTGGGATGTTAGATGCCATGTTAAGAAGCCGGAAGCGTGCCGAAATAAAGAGTGGGTAGAACAAGTATTATTTCCTGTTCCATCTAGTGATTCCTGATTGGTCAACGATTTTCTATGATTTTTTCAATCCGAATGTACTAATTTATTTGTGAAAGGTGGTGTTCGAGCCATGTTGTTCATAGTTTTACAATTTTCCATGGCACGGAATTTTAACATTTTCTTGTTCATCCTATCCCTTCTCAATAATATAATTTTATCAATTATGGAAATTAAAAATGCGATACTTTGAATGAACTGATATTTTTGACTGAAATAGTACATTAGGAAAAGATACAGATAATACTTATTTTCTGTCTCATTTCGTCTATTCCCTCTTATGACACTTAGCATTCTATTATAATATAAAATTCAATGGTCGAACCGCGACATTGTCCGAGACAACGACTCGGCGCGTCGAGCGAGCGATCACAGCGTTATAATGAGCAACACTTCGTTTCGCCCTGGCAAAAAATTAAATCCAATCATCGGACGCCGGCCTGATGCACACTATATAATTTCAATCGCTCCCAACATTTTGCCTCGGCCCGGAAAAAATTCAATCAGTGCCGCTGGCTGATGCACACTCCGTAATTTCATTGGTTCGCGCGCGAGGGTCATTGGTCCGGTCAAACAGGCCGGGGCCTGCATTTCAAAGTATTTTGCTATACCGAATGAACTTGTTTTTTCCCCCCGTTCGCGACAAAACAATTACCACCATTGATTGGTCGTCGATTCACGGGTTAAATTGGGTTTACATTTTAAACGCGCGGCAGGTAGGTTTGCACGGACGCAATAGAAATTACGAATAGCGATCAATTGCTCGCCGATCGGCGCGTCTGAGGCCTGACGGAAGCTTCGGTGCGCGCCAGAATGAGAAATATTCGGCATGCTCGTGCATCATTTATCGCGGAAATGCTGCTCGCGCGCGCGTGTGTCGGCAGGTGTTTGCACATCGTCTCGTTTTAAGTTGACACACGTGTACCCCCGTTAAACATAGCGCGTCGGTCAGTTTCAAATTCACCGTGTCTTCTATCCTCTTTTATTAAAGCGAGGATAAAATTGTGCGGCGCTGTGTTGAAATTTACCCCAAGAGTTTCAGCTCACAGATACGCGGTTGCCCGCTCGCATTTCGATTCGGACGTGTTCTCTTTGTGCGCGGACGCAAGCAGACAATCGACCACGCGACGATCGTATCCGACGGTTCTTCAAGTTCTCGTCCTCGAATACCCGCGATTCCTCATAACCGCTCCCACCCACGCGAGGTAATACTTCCCGCGAATCGTGAGACGATCGTTGGTGACATCAAAGGCGGCGATTGTTTCACGTAAATTATAACCGGCAGTGCACTTGGTCGACTTCTCGTTATGAGTTGGCGAACAAGTTCAATTAAGTCCACGCCTGAGAAGACGAAGAACGGCTTCCTACACACGCGGAGGCCCTATCCCGCGCTGAATAACACCATCGACCCTGTGAAACCACCCCAATCGTCGCGATGAGAAAGAGAGAGAGAGAGAGAGAGAGAGGCGAAACAATGACTGTACGAAAGCACAGGAAAGCGCCGATCACTCGTCTGCCGTCGCAAGTTCAGAAGAATTTAATGTCGCGACTTGAGCGAGAGAAAAACGCGTCTCGCTTTGTCGTACAATTAACACCGAATGTGCAATTAGTAATTTCAGAAAACGACGAAACACGCGAAAATGCTTAACGACGAAGTAACATATTGTATAGCTATATTAAATATATATACAATTTATAGCGTTTTAATCCGGATTCTCAAGATATTGAGACAATAAGGTCGCAAAATCAATCATCATCCCGCGAGAACGGATGAAAGGGATAAGGACGACGGCGGAGGGGTCGTGTCTTGCTCCGATGATGCCGTCGACTCGTCTGTTCCCGGCGAGATACCCGGGTCAGTCTGACGATCCGGCAACACGTGTCGGTTATGTCTATTATCGACAGATAGCGGGGTAACGAGCAAGCGAGATTTATCACCCTTCGCTGCCACCCCAGAAGCATGGCACGCTCGAGGGTGCGATGGGGTGCCAAGCGGAGACTCCGGCTTACAGTTCAGTTGGCAAAGAGAGAGAGAAAGAGAGGGAGAGAGAGAGAGAGAGAGAGAGGGGGGAAGGAGAAAGAGAGAGAGAAAAGAAAAGAGAAGATAGTTAGGCTTTAGTGGTGCTGCGTACGGCCTCTTAATGTGTTCACGCTCGCAAACGATTTCGTCGAGGAGCGCAATTTCAATTAACGCGTGGAAAAATTGAGAAATATCCGTGCGAAACCACACGATAATGATGTGTTACCTTCCCCTCTCCCCCCTCCCGTCCTGCGAACGTGGGTCGTAGGATTTTCGCCTGATTTTTGCCGCGCGCGCGTGAAATGTAGGACGTAACTAAATACACAACGCGCGGTTATTAAATATGAAAGACAGAGTTCGATATAACGCGGAGCGACTCTCGCTGGGATTCTCCGCGAGTCGCGTGACGTCCGCGGAAACGCGTTCGTTCGCGGTTTTCGCCTTCGGCTTCGACTTCGAGGATACGTCCGTGGTCGGAGCGTTTTCATCGCTCGGTGAACGCACGAAAGGGCGAACGCCGGAGATTCGATCGCCGAAGTTGAAGGCGAGTAAATTTAAATGTCAAAATACGCGCTTTAACGGCACGGGTCGCACAAAGGTGTATCATATCTCTATTAACATAATGCGAGAAGGTGCTCACTCGCGCCTCGCTAGTAACGGGACCTGGCGAAACCCGTCAATCAAAAACCCGATCCTCGAGAAAAGGACTAGTTAGCCCTGGCCGCCCTTGCATCCTCGCGCCCTTGCGAGAAGTAACGTATGCGCCGCTCGGTGCATGCCGCTTTTGTAGAAAAAAACTTTTTCGAAACTGTTACGTTATATTATGCGCCGCGCCGGGGATCGCGTCCTCCGTCTCACGCACCGCCGCTCCTGCGCAGGTTTTCTCGCGACACTCACAGGTCAACTTCAGGACCGTACCGTCCCCTTTGTCGAACCCATAAAGCGCGGCCTCGTGAAGGGAAGCACGCGGGAAAGAAAATCTCTCCTTCGCGGAGCGACATAACGAGAGGTGTTTTTTCGCACGAGTACGACGTCCTTCGACCGAATCCTTCGACTCCCACGAATTACGGTGGTCAAAATATTGATTTAAAATCGCAGCCTGGATCGCGGAGGGGAGAATTCGCGAAAAGTGTGCGAAAGGATACACGTGTGTCTCTGCGACATCGTTTCGCGAAATGAAAGAGGCGTTTAAAAGAGGCAGAGAAACGCGATTCGCGGGGTGCTCGGAGCGCGCATTACACGGTTGTTCGATCGTCCTGCGTCCTTCTTGGCCAGTATTCGCATAGATGACCACGACGTATGGGAAGAGGGCAGGAGAGGAGGGAGGGGGAGATCCTTTGACATTCCGGCGCGTCAGACGCGTGACAGCTCGGACAATAACGGAGATCCCGGCGTCACTGATTGTCACTTGTTTCTTGCCATTTCTCCTTCTCTCTCTTTCTCTCCTCGATCCTGGCCGCGAATCCTGGCATGCGGCCACTCCAGCGCGACCGACGACGTCGCCTCGGCTCTCTTTCTCTCATTTCAAATTCAAATACGGGAAATCGCAAGACGGTGAAAGCGTAACCCTACGCCTTGAGAACTGGCGAGCGACGAATCCCGCCGACCGGGATCGGCTATCGATTTGACATGCCCAACGCGAGCCTCGGATGCAGGAGGAGGGAAATGGTCGTGTTGCACTTGTGTGCACTAAGGTAGTTAATAAGGACGTTAGGCCGCACCATGGACGGATAGGGGGAGGTGGTAGAGCGAAGGGAGGTGAGAGAGAGAGCACATAATGTGCTTCATTGTCGAATCACTTCCGGGGCTTGACCGGCAGTAACGCCCTGAAGACCAGTTCGCGTGGACAATGTCCTCGGATAATAGGCGCCGATGTGCGCTCTATTGTCGGCCTAGAACGACGGACGCGCGGATTGTCTAGAATACCTACTTCAGGATAAACCGAGAATTTAATAACGTCGGCAATGCGATCGCCATCGTAGTTCCACCTACGATTCTCGGCAAATCTCACGAACGGGATCCGCGTGTCGTTTTGATCTGCGATGACCTGCGAGCCGGCGAACATGGGGCGAAGAGTGCCGGTGTGACTCAAAATTGTGCCGAGAGGTACCCCGGTAGAAATATATGCAGTTTTCCTAGATTCCATTCAGTTTCTGTCTATTAATGTATTCTCATTGCACGTTGTACACGGGAAAAGATTATTTTTAAATCGATGATGGATATCTCTCATGCGTAAGCAGGAATGTTATTATCTTCATAGAAAGTGTTCAGTCTTGATTTGGTTGAATTTGTATCGATGCAAGTATTACTTGCATTCAATTCAAGACTAAAAATCTTTTAAGAATATCATAATATTCTAGCTTATATATGAGAATATCTATTATTGATTTTCTTTCTATGTAACAATTGTAATAGGTTTTTCCTCGCGCTAAATTGAACGAAACATGAATCACAACGCGGTTAATGTCGACCTAACCGATGAGCTGCATTCATATCGACACGACGACATCACTATGCGAAATGGAACTCGTGCTGTTGACGATAGCACGTTTTCTCGAGAATCACCATTAATATGATTTGTCAGTCGCATACGTCTCTAACAGCGGGCTTTTCCGGTCGATTTGCCGAAAAAGTGCCTCGTACGAGGCGCGTGCGGCCGCTTCAGCATGAAAAACAAGCGGTTACTCCGGTCCTTCTTTTCTCCCACGTGACCGCGCCGAAAAGCGAGCGGTCTCCGAGTCAAGAGACCACGCGAGGGGTTGCCGGCAACCACGTGGAAAAAACGCCGCCGGTTTCAATATGTAGACGAAGAAAAGTGAGAAGGAAAATACCCGGGAAGCGGGAGAGCGCGCGAATAGCCGAAAGAGTGGGGGAATCTCGTGGGCGTAAACCCGACGTGAATGATTTTTCGGTGTGGAGTATACTCGAGGGAAAAGATCTCGGAAAAGATTTAAATGTCCGCGCACGTAAACTGAGGTAAATAAGAGATCCCTTTCGAATGCAAGTTTAAGCACCTTTAAAATATCCCTCATATTTTGTCACTAGAAATACTCGGTCGGTTTTGTTACGAATCGCACATGACGATGATTCGCGTTGCACTTGGTGGCGCGTGCGTGTTAAAAAGACAGAATTTGAAATATTCTTTACATTGATATAATATGATAAATAATATTTTCTAAAAGACAAAATTCGCGAGCTCGCGTGCCGTGAAATAAATCATTCGTTCGACACATCGTTTAAACGACGTTTACTGTCCAGCACGTTAATTCCCGTTACGGTTTATACACACCCCGCATATCACGCTGCATTAGGCTAATAGATTTTTGCGCATTCGGGCGATACACGCAATCATTTTTCAAACGTGTCTACCGTAACGCCGACCAACATCGTGCAATAAACGCAACTCGGTTGATCATTTAACTCGGGTTCTCGAAATCATTCGGCAAATTGAAGCCCAGCCCTCACGCGAGGGGTCTCTCGGCCGAGTGAACTTAAGCCTTAGATTGGTTTAGTCGCCACGCAGGCACGCCGCAGGTCGGTCGTCCTGCGGATCACGCGTCACCGAACGGGATACATCGGGAGAGCGGAGAGAATCCCGATCTACCCTCCGCCGTCTCATTCACGTTTTTTCTTTCTTCTTCTTCTATTTCTTCCTTTCCTCTTGTATTTTATTTCACCCTTTTTTCCGGCGGACTCGGAAAAACGAGGTGGAAACCTCGCGGCAGGTGATGTAATGGTGATACCTAAACTATCGACAACCAATTCCCAGATTCGGGTCCCGACAATAAGCCAAACCCCTCGTAAGGACGACGACTGTTATTTTGCCTCTTTCTTCTGAATGTTCAAGTTACGCGTATGGCGAAATAGCGTAGACTTTTTCCCGAAGCTTGGAAATAAACCTTTGCCTTTTTATTTGGAAGAAATGACAGACTGTGAAACAATTGCGAAATCAACAGGAACTAACCAACAAAAACGATAGGTGCTCTGAGAATCTGATGATGATTCTTACGCCTGGAAGGATCTTATCTCGTTCTGCTTAATTGAAAGATTATTACACGTTTGTCGCCAAGCGAGTCGATACGTCTAGATTGGCCAGAGAAATTGATTCGACGCGATCACCCCAAATTCGGTAATCCTATAAAAACTTTCCGATCTTCCGCGGGAAATTTCAGAGTGGATAAACAGCGAGGAAATTTGGGGCGAATGTCGGTTTCGAGCTGTACGTTTCCCCTCTGTCGATCTCGCGCCTCGAGAACTTCGAGGCGAGTTTCCCGGAGGATGTGAGAAAAGGATTAGGATCGGGGAAGTAACGTGTGAATCGATCGAAAGGGAGTCTTTTTTGCCTCACCGGATTCCAGAAAAGGTTTGTGTGGTCTGTTAACTGTCCTAGGCATTCGTTATCGACATTGTCATGGAAATTGCAAGACACCCTATCGCCCTGATTTCAATTTTTCTATATTTAACAAGCCTCCGAATTTCACACGATAAAATATTTCCGTGACCTCGTGATAAAATTAAGACAATTCGACCGCCTTTGGAAACCGAATAAGAGATCTGGGTGATTTTGGGAAACTCTCTCTCGGCTTTTACGGCCCGGTTCGTGCGGCCGTTCCGAATAAACGCGGATCGACGTGAGAAATCGCGGCCGAATCTCTCTCGCGATGTTTTCCCTCTCACGCGCGCGCTCGTATAGTACGTTTACGCGCGTGGGGTTGATAGATCGGCCCGGCGAAACGAAGGGGTAGTTTGGCTTTAATCGATCCTGTAATCGCCGGTCCGACAGTTGGCCCCGGCTGCCTTTTTGTCGGCAGTTAGATGGATGGTGCCATTTACATTTTGTCAGTGCGACATGCGCTAACGCCGCCGCTATCATATCTATCACACCCTCTGGACCAGTACCCGATCAGTTTCCTACTGTCCAAATCCGGAAATCTTTGCGTGCTCGCGACACAAATTTCAACGTACTTCCGGGGACGAAGTGAACCGTGAAAACCGCGAATTCGTTGCATCGGTCCCAATCTGGTATTGCCGTATTGTAATCTAAAAATATCCGACCCAGTGCGGAAACCGATATAGAATGACATTCTAGCGATACATGAGTGACATGTGCGAGCAAATCGCGAGCGCTCCCTTATTATGGCGTCAGAAAGGAGCTATCTGTTGACGATTTCACGGGCTGATTCCTCGATCGTGACTTCGAACGCCGATTTTACGGTCGACTTAGGAATGTTCGGTTCAGCGTATGCGTCTTCGAATAGATTCCGTAGGAATCTGAAAATTTCGACAGGAAATGAAAGAGAAGAGGAGAGAGAGAGAGAGAAAGAGAGAAAGATAGCTGTCCGAGACGATCCAATTGACAGATCTGTCAACGTGGATGACACCTTCGGCGAGTCGGCCAGGTGGTTGCTGTCGAAGCAAGAAGACGACTCTGTCTGCTTTTATCTCTCTTTCCCGCTCTCGCTCTCTTTTTCCTTCACCATCGCCGGCATCTGCCGGATAATACCCCGGGATTATAGCAGGAGGATAGAAAAACCCACTGGCATCGGCTCGGACGCGGAACGAAACATTCCTGCGCCGAACTCGAGCCATAAACAGATCGATCATCTTTCAAACGGTTCGACGACAACTTGAATTCGCGATGATATCGGACGAGATTCGCGTGTGAATCCTCGTGAGGCCCGAGTGTGTCATTGACGGGAGAACTGGCGTACATTCGAAAATGCCGGAGGCTTGATCATTTCGAATCTCTCTCTCATGCACACGTCACGCCGAAAGCGAAAATCGATATATTTCAGCAACGGTGCAAAATTTTGTCCTTCGAAGAAGTAAAGATTTTATATATTTATTTGCAATAACATCGAACTAACTATCCTCGTACGGATATGTATTACGTGAAAGTATTCTCACTTTTCGTGAATATTATTTTCCGTTCCCTCACACAAATAAGACACCGGCAATCGCGTATTTCCTTTTCATTAATTCGACGTTGGGAAAAATACTCGTCGCGCTAATCGGACAAAACTTCTCGGGAGAAGAAAAGAGAAGCGAAAAGAGAGCGGCACGGAGGACTATCTCGCGACATCGAGAGCGCGGCAAACATCTTTCGTTTCGAAAGGTCAGTTTGAGCTGATCGAGCACCTATTCGCTTTACGACCGCCTCAGCTACTACCTCCACTCGAAAATTCGAAAGCGGGCGAAAGCGATAAACGCGCACACACGTCTATACACACCGCGGGAGAAGAAATATACGACTCACCTCCCACGCGTAACGGGGGTTAAAAGGCTCGCTCGCCCATTTGCCGAGGAACGGGCCGAATCTGGCACCACGAGGGATGTCTTTGCGCGCCCGTACGTGCGGGCCTCCGGGCGCCGAGCCGCCGACTTCGACCTCAGGCACCGGTGACACCCATTCGCGACTCGACTGATCCTTGGGCTCCTGCTTTATCGCGTCTTCTGTGGACATGCAAACGTTAAGGAAGATGTCAAGATATCTGTGAGTCACTCACTCGTGCTGGCACTCGCGTCGAATCGCACGATCGCGGCTTTCCCGAACGATATATCGCCCATTCACAATGATTCGTTCCGAACTAGATCTAATGGGTTAAGCCTATGACTTGCCCACACCCCGTTTTATCTAGGAAAATCATAACACAGCAGCTATACATAGGGTGGCAAAATGTATGCATTAATGGCTGCGTTTCGCTGAAAGAAGGCAGCTAAATAAGCGCGTTCGTGTTCCGCGCTGATTCTTCGCTGAACAACATTTACACCGTTAAAAATGTTCTTAAAAGTAATAGCGTTTCTGCTAGTAAATTTTAGATTTTTATATTAAAATTTGCAATCTTGAAGACCTTCATAATATTAGTGTTGTTAGCTATAAAATAATTATGTTTCATATTTACTATGAAATCAAGGAACAAATATGAAATTTAGTATTTCTCCATCTTATTGTAATTTCCTTTAGTTCTCATATTAAATTATAACACTTTATAATATGTTACGATATATTATAAAGTTGTTATAAAGTTCTAACATTTAATAATACATGGTATAATTGTTAATATATGTATGATACAAGATTTGACGATACAAACCATTAATAAGTATCAGCGAAATAACCTGACTTTTTAATTACTTCGGACGAATTATTACGAATGGGTTATTTCAACGTGAAGACTTTGAAAGATCTGTGTTTCTCGACTCGCTGTTCCGGCAAATCACCGGAGCAAACGTCGCGAACGTTTCCGCGGCGCGACCGAAGGAGGAATGGGGTGAAACTCACGATATTCATTGCCGAAATCCCGCGTCCTCGAGTAATCCTTCCGCGCGCTCTTCTCGCTGTAATCCCAGGCCGATTTCCTCTCCTCCTCCCGCGCCGACGGCGATGGCTGATGTTCCTTTTCATAACTCCGCTGTCGGTCCATCCCCGGTGAGTAGTCGCGCTGGTGGTGATAGGCGGACCTCGACTGCGGGTTGTAATCCTGCGGGACCTCGTGCGCGCCGCCTGCCTGGAGCGGCTTCAGATCCCTGTAGACGGGATTGTTGCTGCCGCTGTTGCTGCTCACGCGAGTCGATCCGTTTTCCTCCATTTCCGCGTTCTCGCCGCCGCCACCCCCGCCGAGTACAGTCGCGCCCGGTGTCGACTCGCCTTCGTCGCTGCTTCCTGGAAAGAGAAAAGCGTCGATGGTCTTAGAGACGCGACAGATGAATCTCGGGAGGAAACGCTCGAGGGAGAGAGCACGAGGCCTCGAGTTCGCTTATAACACGATAGCGACGTCTCCGGTCGCATCGCGTCGAATTTCGATTAATTAATTTCAGCCACGATTCCGCCAAATCCCTGTGCAATTTCGTTTAATATTTCGTCGAAGTCATTTCAGCTACAGTTTCGTAAAATCTTTATTCAATTTCATTTGACGGCTCACGTTCGTTTCGAGGCTCAGGAAAATTTGCTGCCAGGGAATCGTAGATCCCGTCAACGGTGCCGTCAGTTTGATCGAGATAAAGTGAACGGCGTGGGTCGTAAATCAATAGCGTTCGATCCATCGATCGGCACGCTTCGTGAAAATCCTCCATTTGACGCGCGCCCGGCGCGATTCGAAAGGTCACGCCGTTCGCTCTCGTTGCGATCAACCGACGACACGTTGCGCGCCATTTGCGAAAATCCAATTTACCGGGAAGGATTTGCGCGCAAGAACGGTGATGAGAGACGAAAGACTTTTCGGAACGTGACGTATCGATTGGTCATTTCTGGGAAAACGGCGGCTCGTTGTTCCCGCAATAAAGTCGCGGTTCGTGATATTAAACGCGAGTGCGAGCGTTTTGTTGCGAGAAAGGTCGTGGCTCCGTGTAAACTCCGGCGTCTCGGTGAAGGTCGGAAAATCGTCGTGTGCGTTTCGCACGAGAGCTAAAATGAATTTGTTTGCCGCCCTCGCTCCCTCCCCCCCCCCTTTCCTTCTTTAACTCTCTTCCCGCCTGCTCTTTACGACTCGACGAAATCCTAGGCACACAAGGACAAGTGTCAATTGAAGCGAGCTATCTGCCGCGGAGCGTTTCTCCGACGCAGCTGCCGCGTGCATGCGGTGACACCCAAGCTGAGGATGTTTGCTGTGATAAGGATTTTATTGTCCTCCTGTCGGCTGTTTTCGATGCACCGTGACACCATCCAGTGCGACGGGCATCCGCGAGAAACGGAACTCTATCAATCGCGTGTTATCAAGCGATTTCGCGCAGTTACCGTTCGCAAACAACTCGTCGCCTGGGTCCAAAATAGAAAAAAAAATTACGAACGCAATTTTATAGTTTCAAAGCTTCGGAAAAAAACAAAACTATTTCTTTCCACATTTTTCCGCGGACATTTCGTTTCTTATCTTCTTTATGGAAAAATGTAAATGTAGTGGGCTTTAGCCGGGAATACGTGAATTTTTCTAACCGAATTTTCGTATCCTCGGGACAGAAACTTAAGAAATCCGTGGAAAAGTGGGGAAGAAACGGGCCTTTTCCGGAACTTTAAAACTATACGCAATCTGATTTATCACAAAAGGATGTAAATCATTTCGAAAAAATACGTTTCCAAAATATCTATTCGCACCTGCGGAAAGTATCAGACCTATTTGTTATATCCATTATCCGCACACGCGCGACAATTATATCACGCACGAGGCGGCGAAGGAACATCGCGCGAGAATCTGGATTTGTTTGAAGAACTCACACCGACCGGATGCGAGCCCTTTTTAATGGCGGCTCTTATCTCCGAATCGAAAGATATTCTCGCGGTGTATCGGCTATCTAAAAACAAACTATGAACTTTATGCGCGTCGTCGTCGTTCGCTCAGCGGAGGAACCTGCGAAGATCGAGAGTCCTCTGCAAACAGCGCGAGTTCCGTGTGAATCGACGACTAAGCAAATGATCGCTTTAGCGACGAGCTGGCAGGTGTATCGAAGGAGGAATATAGAAACGGTCGAGAAGATGAACAGGGTGAAAAGAGGGGGGGGGGAGAGAGGGAACGAAGGACTGCGATTCCTTGGAGAGAAATGTTCTCACGATTGCGATTTCGACGTCGCTTAATTAAATTAAATCCTCGTCGGATGCGTCATTCTCGAGATCGAGAGTTCACCGGGCCGCGAAGAAGCGAGAAGACGATACGTTCTCGACGTAGCGTGGCCGAGCGCACGCGAGAGACGGCTCACGTCGCGTGGCGCAATAAAACGTTAAAAGTATCAATTTTACGACGCCCCGGCTCAATTCCATTCTAATAGAGAGAGTAAACAAAGACTTAAGGATCCGCCGTCTTACGTCGGCGACGCGGCCGAGTCGTAAAAGAAAACGGTGATCCTGCGAGGCATGCTCGTCGACACGAAGCTCCGGGAGATAGGACGTCTGCGAGAGTCGATATCGGCATGTGTCACTGCTAATGGGAAAAAATAAATCGCTGATAATAAGCCGAGAAGGGGGAGCGCGTAGAGAGACTCTAAGATTACTAAACTGTAAATTTATACTCTCTGCTATATAGGAGACCGAGAAGAAGTCGAGCTGACGAACGTGAAGTAAGCATGCGAGTATTGTTAACGAAGTTCCGCGTATTTAACAACCGTCTTACACGGACGTATCTCCAAATTACGACAGTCTCTTGTAGAATCATAACGTGATTGCCCTCCCGGATTCATATTTCATACGCTGATCTCAGAAGGAAATAAGAGCCGCGCGAAGCGATATAAGCGTGCTTCGGAAGAAAAAAAGAACGCGATAGAACACGATACTGTTGTCCAAAATTCGATCCTAATCGACAGAATAAACATAGTTTAGCGCCGGTGTTAGTTTGCGCTGATCATGTATTATCATAAAGAAGAGAGGGAGAGAGAGAGAGCTGATCTCGCGAAGGGTAACGCCGGGTTTTACTCACGCCGGGTCCTCTCGCGCAAGGAGCCGATATGACATAAGAACAATATTTGGAAAACCCTCGAAAGCCAGGGGTCTTTGACTCCTGTGGGATACAAGTGCCGGAGTATTTTCTCCCTTGACAGAAGTACGAGTATACTTGTCGAGCCATGCGTGACAGTATCCCCGATGATAGCGCGGCTCGAGAGCCCACTAAGGATGATTAGAGCGAAGTGCCGCGGCTTTGTAGCGCGACGTTACGCCCTGGACGAATTAATCGTGGGAAGAATCCGCTTTTTATGTCAATCAAGAGATTGTACCATAAAAGCTCGACGCCCTCGTGATTATCCTGCAACTGTTCATCTCCCTCTCCTCTTTTCAAGCACACGAGAGAACCGGCAATTTCTGCATCAGACTCGAATGCGGATCAATTTCCGCTGTTTCAATATCATAAAACAGCTGGATTTCCTTCCGATGAAATGTTCGCAGGAACAGTCGTGGCCTTTCATCGCGATTCTATGTATAGAACACGTCACGGACGCTCCATAACGACGTTCCGCGAACAATGAATAATAATTACGATATTATGGGTATAGAGTATAGAGATACACGGTTAATGAAAATTATTCTATCAGTTGTCATTGTGCGTCGCGTGCTATTTACTGCGAAAATAATAATACGTGTTTATCCACACACACGGCGGTGAAGTAGTTAGTGAGTTATAAAGCAAATGACTCTTTTGCATCGCACGGGTCTATTGTGATCGATGATTGATGCGCGTGTGCGATACTTCGCGCAGTTCGCCTATCGATTGCCCGCACGTAGCTGCATGCGCCGAATATATCGGGAGTTGACGTTTCACGATCGAAGGCTTTAACAAACGATCGAGCAATGATGGATTAATCCGCCGTATTAAGTAGGCACACGAGGCCGAGTGTGCGCGCATCCAAATATTGTCGAGTGAATTTTATGCGCGCTGGGTTATCGAGGGGAGGAAATAAATTCGAAATTCACACGACAAATTGCGGCCTCATTCGCCGGAATTTCGACATTATATTCCGGATTACGGATGTTGAACGTCGGACCAACCGTTGTTTTGTATCGATCGACGTTCGAGATTAATTGCACTCGGTAATTAACTTTTTATTCGACTGTATGTAACATACCGCTACGCGAACGTTTCCTCGCGTCGATCGGACGTTCACGAGGAAAGATCGTCGTCGAGCGGAGTGAAATCTGCTGGCAAAGCATCTCGAATATCCGCGGGACAGGACGTGGAGACTGGCCGCCGGTTTCGAGGAATGTAAGCGCGACTTCCGGAAAAGATAATTAAACAAATTGGCGGCTAAAGAGATGTCGGAAGAGCGATTGCACCGTTGGCTACGTTCGCGCCCGTGCAGACCGCGTTACTCTAACCGCACAGGACATCCTGGCGATACGAGGATCCTCTGGAGAAGGCGACGTCAACGCGTTCCGTGCGGAACACGACGCGCTCTGCCCGAAAGCTCCTGCGGAATGGCGCGATTAAAAGGCACAATCTCGCTGACAATATCAGATCCCCCTACTCCATCGTGCGCAGATTGACGATTGAGGTTAATTAGAAAAACGGCTGTCGTCGGATCCTGCGGCCAGGGGGCAGTATCGTGAAACGTCGATAAGATTATCAGCGTGTCACGAAATTGCCGGGCAAAGTGGCAGGCCAAATTAGACAGAGGATCGAATCTCCGGAGTCTGGCTTCCGGACAGACTGCGGTCAAACTTCCTCGCCAATGTTTGCCGACTGGAGCACAGTAGGAGGATACTTGGCTTCGTATGCGAGTCGAGGCAAAAACGCGGCAAGCTCAAGTAACAAGTGAAATAACTTCATCGTGCAAGAAGATCCGACGCTTGCCAGGTTACACCGATTTCACTCGAAGCTGATTTTAACCAAGTAATTTTTCATTCTCGATCATCGATAAAACTGTAATTATAAACGCGAGAATGGAGCAGCTGCTCGTTAAATCATCGAGAGTTAAAAAGGTATGTTCGTTGAGAACCGGAAACGGATTCGAAGTACGTTTTAGACGTTTCTATTCGAAAGAGAATAATTTGGCCGGAAAACCACGTCGAATCGAGATCATTCCAAGTACAATATCATCATTGTCATAGTGTTTATATAGTGTTACGCACCGAGCACAAAGAATCTTGTCGCATTTCATCTTCTCCTTCCGACGACATCAATCACGTTCCAATACTGACATGACTTCGATTCGCTACTTTCTCGCTGATTTCTCTATCCGTCGACGGACGTGTAACTCGGCTATCATCGTCGCGTGTAATTTTCCGATGGGCGTTCTCCATTGGGATGTCAGTTTATGGCTCGCGATCACCCGGACTTACCGTTCATCGTGCGATCGATCACAGGCCGAGACAGATCGAGAACGTTCATCGGTGACTCGCCTCGGATCCGGAATCCTGGATCTCCCAAGCGATTCTGGACGAGACGAGGATGACTCCAATCACTCCCGGCACATGTCCCAACACATACATCGGTATCACGAGATCACGTTAACATCACGAAAATCAACGAGCGCATTCGATGGAGATCCGGGCCGTCGTCCGTCTTCATGATCGAGCGATCGATCGGTCGACTGGATCGGTTGAAAACGCGGCCGTGACGACTCGAGTCTCAGGGGGTCTGTAGATGTGAGATCGCGGGGGGTGGTTCGAGCCCTTCCAGACGGCTGACTCCAGGAAGAAACGGACAACGGGAAGAGCGCTGCTCCGTGTCAGCAGGCCCTTGGCGGACTAGAGGATCCAAAATCTGTTGAGAAGAGGATGGCACGACGAGGGTTCTCGCGGGATCCCAGGGACGATTCACGGGGTGTGGCGGGTCGCTTCTAGCGGAACCTCTGGTTGGCTCACGGGCGGAGCCACCCCTATCGCATTGGGGTCCCCACCAAGGCGACTACAGCATCCCTCGAGAGAGAGAGAGAGAGAGAGAGGAACGTGGTGCTCCGGCGGTGGAGCGTAATGCGACTGTCTGAGAGAACGCATGGAGGGGGCTAATGGGGGAGGGGGTAGCGTAACGTGACGCTGATAACGAAGGAGATTTCGCGGTGACCGAATGTCAAAGTCGAGCGTAGAATTCCTTTTCTCGGAGTCTCGGGAGCTGAGGGAGAATCGATTTTGACGGACATGCTGAGGATCGAAGACGCAACAATTCCGTGTGAATAAAAACGTGGATAATCGATCTGATTGTGTAATCGATAGAGGAAATACCTTCTTTATATCCGGTGTGAGTAGATTTTATTATATGATTCCATGAGAAATATTCGCTTCGGTATGTCCGCGTGGAGTTCATCTTATCTTATTTATTGAATTTTATTTTTGCATTGGAGTTCTTGATTTTTCTCGATTATTGGAGGGCTGAATATTATATATGAAATACGTTCGTAAGAAAGAAAGAAATATTTTATGAATAAAAAATATATAGAAAGGAGCTCTTACTGTGTATGGAAGAAAATTTGGAAAAGCGCGTCTATCTGAAAAAATATTAATTTTCTTTTTTACACGTAGGAATGCTTTGAAACTGAAATAGTTTCGGCGTGACAGACCATGGGTTTATGGGTTCAGTCGATCTGGTCTCGGGTCTGAATAAAATCGAGACTGGCGGTTGGCGTGTTATTTTTCTACATCGACGTTTTACATCTTTCCATAATAGTTGTTTCATACGCGAGAAGGGACGCGCTGACGCCAAAACCTTCGAGACTTTATTGGTAGTCGGTGGTAAGATGTCAACGTACCAAGGCATTTTTTATCGCAAAAAACCTTCGTCGGAAAGCGTCTCGACGAGGACGTGAAGCAGAAAAGACCCCACGCGGAGACAAGGTCAGCGGGACAAGCATCAAACCCCTTATTGGACAAGGGTGACCACTTTTTTCCTTGCGAAAAGTGGCTGTCACGAACCTCCCGACCAATTCCCGATTTTTTTCCAACCACACATCACAATTCGCCGTGATTTGTCCATCGGATCGACTTCAAAGTCGATCGAAGGAGTATCGGAAACGTCAATCTCGCGTATATTGTCGTGCCTTACTTTTCCATGGAAAAAAATCGCCTTCTATGAATACGTAACGTTCGTTTTAACCGCCAACGTCAAAATTTTCACAAAAATCGTTACCATCGGGAAGCTGACGTAGCGAGCCATTTCGATTACTCTCACATTCGTCCACATTTTTTCTAATTTTTTATTGAAACTCGATCTCGCGTGAAAATACGTGACAGCTATCTCGGTCATGCATATTTCTTTCTTCTCTCTCTTTCTCCTCGTCCTTATCTTATGAAAAGAAAAAGAAATAGAAAAGGAATAATCGAAAGTTATTCGTTCACGTTTATCCTGTTCATTTCGGAGACGACGATTTAAATCTCGCGCGCCATAAAATCAAGACGACCGCGGCGGGAATATATGACGGGCTGAAAGACGCCGAAACAAATCTTCATTTCTGGTAGCCGGCGAAATCGCACAGGCGCGCGCGGAAAAGCGGGTAGTAACAACGATATGACTGTGTTTCGCAGCCGGGAAGACATGTGTCGCGTGCAGTTATATCATTCTTTATGGCCGGCAACGCCGGGTACCCTTCGTTCATTCAGCGCCGACTTCGTCCTTCGCGCAATATTTGGAGGGGCTTGATTTACACCGGCATAAAAATGTCTCCATCTCGGATGTTGATATCACCTATTGCGCGCACCTTCGTGCCGTCGAGCAACGCGTCAGGAAATCGTATCCTTTGACAAGCCGAGAACGCTACACTGACCGGTTGATTTCCTGGTGGCTTCGAGACGCGCTCTATGGGCTCTCTTAATGGATAAAGTAGAGAAACGAAGATAATAACGGCGCAAAAATGACCGGCATCCTTGTTCTACAACTGTTAACGTATGCGTTACATATGCGTTATATATCTATACGCAAGTAAAATGTATCACAAAATAGCTGCGCAACGATACGTTAACGAGTACGAAATTTGTGTTTACGAGTTACACAATAAGCGATAACTCATCATACGATAACGCGATATTTGTTGTCACGTGTTCGACAGTTGATGAGTTAAATAAAATGTGTAACAAGCAAATTTGAACAATTCAATTACACAGCCGTGACGGGAAGTTAAATAACAAAATAAATATAATCAAATACTAAAATTCGTCAAATATACTGCGTACGTTTACTCCTGCGATGCATTATTTCCATATTATATGTACATTATACACACAGGTTTGGCAAATATTTATAATTAAAAGATTTATACAAATATTATTACACTAGCGTTAGCGTAATAAATTAGATATTTATTACTATCCGTTTAATATACGTAATGCCGCATAATATCGCGATTATTACGTGAAGAAGAGTGTCGGCGATCGCAACATCGTTTTCCACCTCGACGCGTATCGCGTGTGAAAATATTGTCCTTTTTATCATCAGTTGTCGTCCTTTGTATCGCGTCGTGGTTTCTCGCGAAGCATATTCGTGCGGAAATTCTCCGAGAATTGACCCCGATCGATTCTCTCACGCGTGTGACGTCGTCAGCGAAGCTGGCCGTCGACGACAACGACGACGAAGGGGGCAATAAATAACGGGAATATCAAAGGGTTATCAGATCTAAGCAGACCTCCTACGTCTGGCGCAACTTCTGACACGTGGAGTGACGATGCTGTAATGTCGGCGGCAAAGTGTGCGCGTATGGGGTGAGTTTGTGGGAGTAAAGGGGGAGGGATGAGGAGGTAGGTAGGCGCGAAGCTATTAAACTGACAGAAACACTTGCCACCCCCTCGTCGCTACCCCCGGTCTACTGCCCTCCCTCTACCTCACCCGCCACTCACGACCCCCCGACCATACCATCCCTTACTCTCGGGAAGCCCTTCGTCCTTTACTGCAACACCGGAGTTATTAATATATTTTTCGCAGCCCTCGAAAAATTGTCTCTCCCGCGCCGCGACCATGCCTGTGGAAGCAATTTTGCGGGCGTGTCGCCGACTGCTACTGTCAAAGGATGGAGCGACAGATAGAGGAACGCTTGTCCCTTCAGCGCCTCGCGCACGGATTGTGCGTTTTAATGAGAAATCGACGTTCGAGAATAAACGCTGATTCCGCTTCTTTGTCTCGCTTTTACCTTTCGACTACGTACAAAATTAAAAATTAAAAATCACTACACCGTATGTATATTTTTATATATTCATCACGTGTTCTTTAAAATTCCAGATACTTCAATCTTCACTCGCACAACATATTATTGTATTCATTTGTTACAAATTTTAATTAAATATGATTATTTTCCGATGCCCCCTACTTCTCTCTTTCTCTCTCTCTCTCTCTCTCTACTTTATTAGAAAATAAATTACTCGTGAATGAGAGAAATCAAGAGGAGGAAATTTCCAGTACTCGTCAGAATCTGCCTTTGCACAAGCACCCGAGGTGTAATATCTCATTACGCGATCCCCCCCGGAGCTCGATCGGGAATCTGTCGACACCCCGAGAGAGCAGACTGCTCGGCGACGTCTCCGCCGACCGTTAACGGTCGGCGCGCGGAGGATGTAGCCGGTCGAGAGAGGAAAAGCTGAAAGAAAGGGAGCGGCCGGCTCATTGAGGAAACAGAAGAAGAGAAAGAAGTCAATCCTCGAGGCGACTAAACAATCGTCTTGCGCTCGAGTGGTCTCCTGTAAAGTTCGCGTAGTCGACTCCTCGATCTACCCCGAAGCGATTGGTGCGTCTCCCCACAAAGACACCAAGCGGAGAGAATGAAAGAGAGAGAGAGAGAGAGAGAGGGCCAGACGCTTGCGATACCGTTGAAAAGGATCGAGATTCGAGAGACGTGCGTGTCCGTGAATGCCATTTGCCGCGCTCGCGAACAAGGAGCAAGCGACGTGCGTACACAGCCGTGAGCTCATGTCCCGAGTGGCCGAAATAGCGATTGGCGAATCTACGAGTCGACGAGTCGCGTCAACGGTCGATCCGGGAGTCTATAATTTGTGTTCGAGTCGAGAGTCGCGATTTCTCTCTCTCTCTCTCTCTCTTCCCCTTGCTCGCTCGCTCGCTCCTTCTCAGCGCGGCGTTGTACACACACACAGCATCGGCCCTTCGAAGCGCTCGCTGCCTTCTAATGTGCCATTGAGAGCCACGTTATGTGGCATAAGTAGTCGAGAAGAAGGAAGAATGGGAAGCGGAGACAAGGAGAGCGAGCGTTGCCAGCACCGCCCTCCCGCCTGGAGGAACTTGAGACGCGATTGTTGTGCGCCGCGTGCACAGCGTGCACCAGGAGCATTGTCCCTCGTTAGAGGCCACCGGAAGTCACCGGAAGACGATGAACTAACGGAAGACCCTGGTGCCACGGGGCTCCTCCTGCGGGAGAGAACGCGCGCGGAACGCCCCGCGTCTCGATAGACGCCGCAGCTTGTCGTCGACGACCCCCCTAGAGAGAGTCTCGCCCGACCTAACGATTTCCAGAGTCGATTCAAGGCCCGCTTCCGAAGCGCGAGGTCTTCTTTCTCTTCATGGGGGAGGTTTCCTTATCGAGACGGATCGGGCGCGTGAAAGGAAGATTTTTTTTTCCATAAAACCGGTATGTCGATCGATATCAGCGCGCTCGATTGATCGCTCGATGACCCACGCTGCTACTTTTGATATCGAATGGGCGAAAGGCTCGCGTAGTAGAAATTGGGTTATGCGGCCAAGATCGGCAGAAGGAAAGATCCAGATGTGGGCGATAGAATTGCGGCACGCGAGCAACCGGAAGTCGGTGAAGTAGGGAAAATCCGGTGTACGTTGAGCCCTCTTTCGCCCGTGCAACGCCCTCGTTTCATCACTTCGCTGTTAGCTCCGCAGCGTGTCTTGTGTGCCTTCGAGTCACTCAAACCCGACGTTCGCTCTTCCACTTCTGTATTCTCGGGTTTCAATTCGCCCCCCCCCCTCCTTTCCCCCTTCGATTCGCGCTCTATGCGTCGTTATGATCTTCCTGTCGCGCAAATAAAAGTCGAAATTGTCCGGAATACAGCGAAATACACGCGACTCTATCTCGTCGGGAAAGTCAAATCTAGCTGCGCCGACTTTGAATGAAAAATTCGCTTCGTTAATTCTCTCAGCGATCTCGTGTCCGTGGTAGCTCGGCACAATGGTTTTATATTAATACTACACGCATTTCTCTTCGCACCGGAAACCGTAATATGCAAATCGCATTTTTTAAATTATCTTGCGCACACTCAATCGTAGATAGAAAGGAGGGAGTAAATTAATCGTTACGTCAGAGAGACCGTTTCTCTCTCTCTCACTCTCGATCTCCTTTTTCGCGTTGATTTTGTTTTCTTTACTTTTTTCGAGTCCCTTGGCGCGACAGAACAATCATCGCGCGCATTCGATACTTAACGTTACAATAGAAACACCCGCGATTAATGCTGCAAATTACACAGGACGCTTGGCACACATCTTTCCGCGGCGAACGAAAATTCGCTTATGAATTAATCCCGTGTGGCACGCGATTCGTCAGTTCGCAACTGCGCTACGATTAATTCAGGCGGGTTTGTGCATCGAGTTTACACCGCACAAGCGGGGTGGCGGTGCACGTAGCGTGTGTCCAGGTAAGCGTCCACCGAAATGGGCGAGCTCGGGCCAAAGAGAGCGAGAGAAAGCGAGACAGAGAGAGAGAGGGAGGGAGGGAGCGAGAGAAAGGGGCGAACGGAAGAGAGAAAGGGGCAACACGAGAAGGAAAAATCGGCCGGTAATCAACAGCGATATATTCGCGTAATATCGGGTGCAACAAAGTGCGAGCTTATTGGAAAGCGCGCAGCTCGCGCGCCGCGGCTGGAAGGCAGGACAGCGTGCAAATATTGATGCATTAACAATGCAGGCTAATTATGTTTTGGTTCGAGCGTGGCCTACCCGCGCGCACCGCGCTCGGCGGGTATCGGTGGAGGTGGCGGTGGTGTTGGTGGTGGTGGGCCCATGAGATGGTGGTTGTGCTGACGATGGTAATGCTGCCGGTATACACCGCGCGCGGTGACGACGACGCTGAAGTAGCGCTGTGTGCGGAGTTTGCTGTGCCCACCGGCCAGGCCATTGCGCCATTGTGATCCGGGCTTCAGCACACAGCCCCCCGGCTAGTTCACACAGGCGCAACTCGCCGTTAAATTAATTTTATCTCGTGTCCGTCATTAATTTTGAATCTGCCGGCGGCCCCCGCCTCGGTCCACCGCCGGTCGCGCTCGGCCACTCGTCCGGTTCGTCCGTTCGTTCGTCGTTCTTACGTTCCCTCGTCCGCGCAGAGAAGCGGATTAAAAAGACGATGGCGCGAAATCGCGCAACCTCCTACGGCGTAGGAAAAGTTGGAAACGTTTTTAATCAAGCCGCTGGTTTAAGGCGGCTCATAGTAATTAAGGCCGCGCCGCGACTGGAAGATTTTTTTCACCGAGGCGAGACTTCGTTACCCTTCAATTACCGGAACGTTACTTCGTTGCTTCGTCAGTTTCTCTCTTTTTATTTTCATTTTCTGCTTTTTCTTCCTTGAGCGAGAGTATCGGGTGAAAATGTATCCCCCGTCTAACTGTTCCGCGGTCGTGCCAAGTGAATAACTTATGTCAAAGGTCAATACGCACCTCCGTTCACCGTGTATATCGCGGGTGACAGACGAAATAAATTTCGAATGAAAATATCTCCATCAATTACACGCCTCTGGATAATAGTTGAGCGAGATTCGAGACTGATTCTCGGCGATGCCGGGCTGCCCGAGTGAACTACGTGAGAGGATAACCCTTCGCAAGACACGTGCAAGACGTTGTGAGAATATGGGATAGGAGGATGAGTTATCCGTGAGACAGTTGGAAAAGTCGAGAGGGATAATTAGATTCTAATTATACCTATGTTCTCTATGTTTACATACATCTCTCCTTCGGGCTATTTAAACTAGGCGCACGCTCCGGACGAATTCTGAACGATCGACGTTTTCTCGCGCGCGGAAGAGCAGATCGAAGGGTGAAACCCCTGCGGATATCGGTCCTTAGCGGGGGCAAACCGTAAGGGTAGAACTCGTCCGAGGAAGGAAGGGGAACAGATGTTTTTGAGCGCGAGCCAACGTCGTAATCTATGTTCCGCAACATCGTAATTAAAGAAAAATGGAAGTTCGTGCGCTCCTCTTTTTTCTCGTTTTCATGCTTTCACCCCACTTTCGCCGATTTCATCGAAACTACGGGACGCAGTTCGGCCACTTGATATAATGCGGCCGATAAATGAATGACGCTTTTAATTAAACGCAACAACAACGCATCGTGATAATTAAAAAGCAGCAAATGAATTAGGAACAGATTCGTCGAAGCAGCCGAATAAAGTCTAAAATTTATCATTTGCTAAGAAAACAAATTGGTTCTTAGTAATTCAAATAATTTACAATTATATAAATAAAAATTCGCTATTTTAGAAAATCCTGTCGACTTTCATCTTATACAAATGGCTGCCCCTTAAACAATTGCTAATTAATTACGAGTACGACGATTTGAGTGGTCGAAAGTCTTGCAAGGAAACATGTGGGAGTGTGTCTTACTTTTGAAAAATCTAAATATACAGTTATGAACATTTTTTTCTATACATTTTCGAAGATATTTTCTTACAATCAATTGTATAGAATTTCTTTCTAAGGATTGTTTCAATCCCTAAATGTGCGAGAAGGCACATAAAAAATACGTTTATACAGGATGGGGTAATAATTTTGTCCACCTGGAATATTTCTGTTATTTTTAGAAATATAAAAATATTTTAATTACAAAAGTTGTGCATGTGTATGTATATCAAGAGGGCCATATAATATGTTAGTAATAATTTTGTTGTGTCATTTCAGAAATTTCATGGTTACTTCCATTTTTTTTAATGTCATGCTATATTTTTTTTTCCTTAATGCAATAGTGGATGTTCAAACGATTTCAACGATCTAAAATATAGTCATTCACACAATTATATAAATAAAAATTCGCTATTTTAGAAAATCCATAAACGTTTACACCGATGCAACATTGCAATCTTCGAATTCCTGAAGCGCGTACACTTTTTATCACTTCTGGATTGATTGCAACACACGTACTGCGTAGTGATACGCTGCTTTATATTTTCTGGTGTGGTTGGCTTTTCTTGGTATACAATGCCGCGATACCATACAACTTTCGTAATTAAAATATTTTCACATCTCTCAAAATAGTGGAAATCTTCCAGATGGACAAAGTTATTGGCCCACCCTTTTTATATTTAACTGCTCCAGTACATATCTAAATCTCATAAAAATTGATAAGAGATATTTTCACATGCTTCCTTATTAATCGACAATTTAAAGCGAGAAGAAATCCTTCCGTTTTTGGTCATCCGTGCCGTAAAAAGCCTCTCTCTCTCTCCCTCTCTCTGTCTTATTTCCCGTTCGAGAGAATACATCACCAGCGGGAGAAACGCGTCTCGAGTAATCCAATCTCGCGGGCTCCGGATATCGGCCTGAGTTAATCCTCGCGCGTATATGCGCGAAGGTCCTTGGCCGTATAAATCGTCGCGAAAAGAATCGAATCTAAGCGGCGGAATCTCACGCCCGGCTCGTAAACAAGGGGCCGACAATAGCATGCGCGCGCACTGACCGTCCCTTCGGAATTTCGTTCCGGCATTTACCACGCATCCCCGGGCTCTCGGCGATGCCCGTCGCCGCGAGATAAAGCGAATTCAAAAGTTTAAATCCTCGACTTGGTGCGCGCGGCTTCTCCCGTCCTGCGCGGGGACGAGCGAGGAAACGACGGCGAGTTACGGCGGAAGGGCGGCCTGGCCACTTTCTCGACCGGGTAGATACGATCTTGACCGTTTACACCCCCGTCTCGCTGCACGACGCCACGAAATGGAAATACGAGAAACGACGCGTGAGGGCTGTCGTTCCACGGACGATCATCGAACGAGCTCGCCCCATTCGAATGCGGGACGATTGTTCGTTTCGGAATCGCGCGGCGAAATCGCTCGATCGATATTGATACCGGCCTTTAACGACTTCGCGATCATTATTTATCTGCAGACCGAAGCTCGGCAAATTTCAATTCTAAATCAAGCATTTATTCAGACGGAAATACGCTCGGATATATATTCGACGTTCGCGATTTTACAAGGAATGAAATCCACGGTAATTACATGAAATTGCGCGATTCGTGTAAGATAAGATTCTACTCGTCGTCATCTCGTTTATCGTTTCCGTCGGAGGAGAACGCAAGCCGTGCAATAGATTTGTGGCCGATAAGAAGCCTTCGTTTCGCAATTTTCTCACATGTCTGTTCTCGATCGTAACGGAAGGGTGAGAAAAAGAGGAAGGGAGAGGATTCGTCGGGAGACTCGCGTCAAGCATCGGAAGCGAGATCATCGCTCGCTAACAAACGGATTCGCAATCGCGGAGATAAGCAGCCAGATATCTCCGGCAGACGCCGTTCCATCACAAGCGAATAGACTGCCGCCGACTCCGTTCACAATGCTCGGAAGAATAGCCCCGTGATTCTATTCAGAGGAGAGAGAGAGAGAGAGAGAGAGGGGGAGGGAGAGAGGAGAGTACGCGTCCGACCGGCGAATACCACGTCGGCGAAACGAAAAAAGGGGGTCGCGAGCGGCAGGGGGATGACGGTACGACAGCCATCTGGGAATCGAATATCTCTCGATCTAACGGCACCTTTCCGTCGAAATATCCGCAATTGTGGAAGAGTAATCGATGGACAGTGTGTGCCTCGCGAGGATGTTAGGGGGAACCGACTCGCCACCCTTTAAGACCTTGGAGGGCACGATTGAAAGGCCGCCGGAGGTAGTAAGACGCCTTTCATCCCCGGGACATTGCACTCGTCCGGTGAGCTACGGTTGCATCCTATGATTTTCGCCGGCGGAGCGGGTAAGAAGGGGAAGTGGAGAGATTGAAAGGCGTGAAGTTGGTGCGCCGAGGGGTCGGAGGAACCCTGCGGTGACATCGACGGAACTGTAATTGAAATTTCATAAAGATCGTCCCGCGCCAGCTCGGATATGCCGTGAAACAAAATTTAATCGCGCGTCTTGAAGTACGAACGCCGCGACGCCGAATTACTCGCCGTCTTTGTATCGGAAAAAAGAGGCAGGGCTGCGAGATAAGATGAAACGTAACTTCTTTTGACTTCTCCGTCGGAATCTCCCTCGATGTAAATTTTCGAAGAATTTGTCGGCTGTCTCGATCGATCGATTGATAAAATGCTCTTTGGTAATCTATGGTTATTCATACTGGTCAACAACGTTTCTGTATCTGGAATGCGAATAGGTGAAGATCATTCCCGAATGATTTTCGTCTGCCAAACACGATTACACATTTTTTCCTGCATTTCGTTAATGCCACGCAAAAGTATCGATTTTTAGCTTTAAAATGTATTTTGTATCATTTCGATATGATTTTTCGTTTTCAAGAGTTAACTCGTTTTACAGCTAAACATGATATTGATGTCGGACGCGTGCGATCAGCGTTTTTAATTTTACCTGTCTCGAAAACGAAAAATCACATCAACAAAATGAAGAAACGATATGGAATATATTTTAAAGTTAGAAGTTGATATTTTTGTGTGACTTTATGAAATTTAGAAAAAAATGACGGATACTACATTATAAAAAAAACCCTTAAAATGGGCGTTTTTCGACGCAATTTTTCTCAAAATCATAACTCAATAGCCAAATTTGAACGATAGAATCTTGTTCAGTAGACGAAAACTATTCGGAAACATCTATTCTCCTTCGGGATACAAATAAAAACTTAAAATTTATTACCTGATATTATTAATAAGTATATACAAACCGTTTCAGAAGAAAGAAATATTTCAAAATATTGCAATTACATAAAGCGTCAGCTTTAAATATAGAATCGAATGCTAATTTTTAGTGCTTCCCAAAAATCGTTACGTAAGATTTACACGCCACGTGATCTAACGAGTTGAAGACTAATCGAACGGCGGTCGGCGGGACTACCTGACTGAACAAGAGCGGAATCACGCACTCGGAAGAAAAAGGCAGCGGACGACGCACGCCGAGCGGGGTCGAGAAGTCAATACACCTTTTTCTCAATTTCGGCAACCGTGCAAAAAATCGAGGAAGCGCCATAAAACCCGGGTGGCTTCTAAAGGCCGAAGTGCCTCCTCTTATTTTCTCTGCTCAAGGGTTCGTGCGCGCGTCATCCCGGAGACATTGTTTGCGGTTAACCCATCGTGTTCCTCGAAAGTCTCGATTGCAGGCCTCGAGGAGAATCAATCCGAGGCGTGAGAAATCGCGACACGGCGCTCTCGAAATCTCTCACAGCCAATAAGCGGGAATCTATATTTCACTCGAGACTGTCTGCCGAGGGGAGCGCGACCGACTCTTCCTTCCCCCTTTGTTCTAATCCGATTTTGATAGTCGCGACACTCGACGTTCTTTCTCCGCGAGAGGAAGGAACAGTAAAAACCATAAATAACTGATGAGAATCGAAGTGCCGGGGATAAAAAATTGGAGGATCGCGGGCGGGCGCTTGCGAGGGCGGCGGAAGATTCAATTTCGTCGTCGTTCCGAAACGAACGATCGTCAGACTCGGCGTCGCGCGAGAATTCGCGCCGCACCACGACACTCCTCGTCCCTCGGAAATGTATATATTTCCGAATTAAAACGAAATGAAAACAAAATACACACGCACACATTCGCGCGTCGAAGCGAAAAAGGGAACGCGTTTCGAAAACGAATTACAAATTACAACGGATACGTTTCCGACAACGCGTTCCCCGTGCGCGCGTTATTTCAATCGCAGCTTTTCATTGTTTTTCGAAAATTTCGTTACCGCGACACGCGATCGACGTCGATCTGGAAAAATATGAAATATCAAAGGATCTCGAAATATCCGTTAAAGCCTGCGGTGCGATTCGACGGTGTCCTATCGAAATTCAAGTTCGATCGCAAATTTGAATTCAGCCGGCGGCTGCTGACCGTTGAAACGGGAGCGCGTGCATCAGACATCAAACGCCTGGCGCGGCCCTTTGATCAAGCTCTGTCATTCTGACGAGTCCTGTCGCGCGTTACGAGCGAGACTCGCGATCGCCGCGCTAAATGGCAGCGGGGCTAAAAAACTGATTATCGTGCCCATCGACAATGGCGGGCGACATCGCGCGCCGGTCCGCGCGCAACCGCCGACATCCGTCCGCCAGTCCCGGGTTCTTCGAAAAACATTTTCGTTCTTTGCAAAATCAATCTCGATATAACAGACGTACCGCGCCGCGACGTGAGCAACGAACGCGTTGAACGCGCGAGGAACGTACTTATTTTCGTTGTTTTCGCCCAAACGCACCTCGCAACTGACACGTTTTACTCGCTACTCCTCGTTTTGTAATGCTCGAAATGAATTTACAGCTACGACAAGAGCGGCCGCTAAATATTTCAGGGGAAATGCGCGAAAATTCGCCTCGTGGTTGTTTTCTCTGTAACGCGCAGACATTCGAGCTGTGACGAGCGTTTTGAACGCTGCTCGCCGGCCTCGCTTCGTAGATAATAGAACATACGGAATATTCATATTTCCTCGGACGAATTTGTCTCTTAACGAGTGACGAAACTACTCGATGTTTTAACCGAAAAGCGATCGAGACGAATCATCGAACTAATGTATTCTTTTCCGACCTCTATAATTGATAAATAATTCAACTAGGCGAACGAATAAAACAGATAGCGTCGATGGCAGGTTAATCATTTTATTTCGATGGTTGAAATCATCGAACTCGCGCATTGTGATGTCAAGCTATGTCATCGCCACATATTTGATCGAGGAGACTTCCGATTAAAGGACCGAAGATGGCAATGACGTCTCGACGTGGAGGATTAATCGTTTCCAGCCATGACCGTGGCGATATATAATATATCTGTACACACATATATATATATGAAATACTCCGTGAACGTGTACCTGGATATAACGATGCCAATGTCCGATACCCACCGCTCGGCAAAATGGCTTACATAGCGAAGCACTCAGAGAGGGTTTCCCGGTTTTGCACGCCGCCGACGTAAGACAACACGATATAAAGAAGCCTGGATGGCAGCTTCTTGCCGCGGTATCGCCGTTACAGTAATCTACCACCGTACACGGCCGGTCGAGATCGTAATGGATGTTTTGCGCCAACACACTCGCAATATCGTGACCGAAAATCAAGTTCCGATGCGAAAAATAATCAATTTGACAACCACGAATAGTTTCATCTTGTTATCGTTTTTTTTATTATTAAACTTATAATTAGAAATATCCAACCCAGTTATTCGTCTCCCTATGTTTTAACCACAAGGTGATTTATCCAGCCTGTAACATCAGGAAATGAATGGATGAAATGGGAAATTCATCTGACGAGATTGATTCTTCATCTAATGACGTAAGAAGCAAGAAGAGGAGAGCATTGACGGACGTTGTTTCGGGGAGGATCGGCACAGTGATTTTGGAGTATAGACTCGGCGCGCAAATTCGAAAATCGAGCTACGTCGTGCTAAAATATCCCTCGACTCTCGTCCTAATGGGGCTCCGTCTCTGAGGGCACTTGAGGGCGTGTAATTGCTAGAATCCACGACCCTGCTACTACACCGCATTTACGCGTTATGCGGGGTGCGTGTTAGGCCCGAATCGACCACCTACTGGGTGTCCCGTATATTTCGAACCGCAGCTTGCCGCGAACTTCATCAAGCCGTGCCTCTGATCGTAAATTACTTCGGCGTCGCGAAATTGGCGACCGTGATATCGTTACGTCACGACCAATGCAGATTCGAGTAAAAATTTCATGGGTTGTTTCTCGTCACAACGTTATTAACATCTGTTCTCTCCCTTTCGCGAATAGGAATAAATAAATAAAAATAAAATATTATACCGCGTTGTACTATATATTCCGCGTAAATATCGCTGATTTTAAAAATTGCGCGATCGAATAACAATTTAACACATCGAAGAAGCCCGCCAATTGGAAACAAACGCGTCCTCGACGGACTCACAGAAGGCAACAAAGGATCAAAGATCGAGAGCCTAAACGGTGTTATCGACGACCCCTTGGAGCGGCCGAGGGTAGGAGGTGGCACTCGTCGCGAAGGGAGGATCGTGGTGGGGGCTAAACGACGAACCACTAGAAAACAATCCCTCGGTCGCATTTGCGGATGCTCTTTTCTTTCATTCCCGCAGCTCTCTCGTTTCTCTTTCTCACGCACACACACGCGCGCCTCCACCTCTTTCGGTCCGACAGATGGTACGGCCGCGTTTTTGTTTCAAGGCTCGCGCCAACAATCGTCGCATTACCGAGACAAAACGGCTCGACGATCGGTTCTTTGAAAAAGAGAGAGAGAGAGGAGAGAAAGAAGAACGGTGGTTGGAAGTAGAGGTCGGCGGCGGTGTGGGGGTACAGGAACGGGGGATCCGTCACGGTCCAGGAAGTCCCCGATCGGCCACATCATTTCGTGTTGGCAGCACGTACCACATGTCCAAACAGAGAGAAAGAGAATCGCTATCGAGCAGAGACAATGATACGATTGGCGTAGCACGCGACCCATGAATAATGATTACAATCGTATAGTCGCATTGCGCGCGTAGGTACGACTGTGCGCCGGCAATCTTTGTTGCAAGTACGCGGCCGAGTGCGTTACGCGAAGGTTCGCTCGAGGGGCGGGTGTAATCGTCGCGAATTGTTGCGAAACGCGCGGAGCATCTGCCGCTGGTTAACGGCCCGTTAACGGTGCAATCGTTCATGTCTGTCGTAAGCGGGAATTTTAAAAGCTTTCACTCGAAATGATTTCGTTCGAGATCTCCGCCCGCTCGGAGTAGAAGGAAGAGTAACGTTAAAGATGGAAACCGGAAAATCGCGATAATAATCGCTGGCGCGCACCGTGCAACGAAGCCGTGCACGCGCTGGAAGAGAGTTTAACGCAACATTCCCCGTAGTCGACAGAAATTACATGATTATACAAATTATATACGAATCCAGGCACGCCTTCGTCCGGAGACAACAGGCGCGTTTCGCTAATTAACACGTCGCGGCTCGGCTGCGCGCGTAAGCTGAAAAGTGCATTAACGATGCACGTGACGCACGACACGCCGGAACCGGCGTACGGCGGTGACACAGCGGAGCGATTTCTACTTTGTCGCGCATCGAACACACGCGCCCGGCTCTCCGCCGAAGGGAATCCGGAGTGGCGGCGAGCGCGCGTGCGAATGTGTTACGTCACGAATGCGAGCGCAGGTCAGAGGCGCATGGAATCTCCCCTCTAATGGATTTCACTCATTTTTCTCCCCCCCCCCCCACGTCGCTGAGACCGACGCCAACCCCTAAAGCGGTTTCTCTCGGTGATCCTTAAAGGCAGGCCTCGTCGTATAAGAACTCGTTTATTCATCGCATCCTTTTATCGCGTCGAGACGCACAATGGGACGCGCATCGTTCGGATCCTCTCGTTTGTTCGTCCCTCTCGAATCTCCCAATCGGAAATTACAACTTATCATACCCCGAACTCCTGCTATTTTTCGGCAGCTGTCGGCCGAACGATTTTTATTAGGGAACTTTCGGATAGAGATTCGCGGTGTTATCGAGTTACGATGATCTGGGAACAAGCAACCATGACAATGACAGTGTCCAAGTGTCAAAGTAAATTTGTCGCATAAATAATTTTTTCATCAAACCAAACGAAGAATGTTTAATGAGCCTTTAAGAGCAAAGCATATGTTATAGTAAATGCGTAACGAGCATAAATATATAACAAATGTTACAGTGCCATTGAAATACTAATATCGTCAATATTAATATTATCCTAAAATCTCATAAAAAATGTTTCGTTTAGTTAGACCAAGAAGGAGTAGTCTTTTTTAATATTTTTTTCGCCAAATTCACTCATTAAAATATTGCTTTGAATTTAAAATGTTTGAAATATTTTAATTTATACATTGATTTATGTAATTGCGAGTTGATGAAAACAGAAATGCGATCACAAGTATATGAATGTACAAAAATCATATGTGTATTATGAAATTAATTTCTCTATATATTTAATTAACGAAAAACATTAATATTAATCATTCACACATCACAGATAGATACAACACGATTCGAGTATTATGATTATTTTGCTATGTGATTAAATATTTATCAATGGTTAGTTATCAATAATATTTATCGATAGTTTAAAGCGGTCTCTATTGGACTGTGCGTCAAGAGTTTCACGGTTCGTCTTTAATTACGCAGAAATGCCCCTCTCGGCTAATAGATCCAATCTCCCACTTCCTGATTCGGACCTTTCTCTCTTAATCTTATCAATCGTGACAGACATGTGATCCTATCAGTGGGATCGAGAACTGTCTTGTCGAAAGTGAAACGAATGGAGTCATTAGACCCGCTAGATAACGTAGGTGACTGTTGCCGAATCTACGAATGAATTGATACATTGCGTTTTTTTCAGTAATAATTTACGTTTCCAAATTTTTATGCACGCTTTATTCTACAGCGAAAGCGAATATAGGACAGCGCGTGGAAAAGGAACCATGACTCGTCGAAGATTATTGAATGTTGCTCTCCGTTCTCGCTATCGAGACACTCGCGCGGGAGTCTTTTCTTTTTTCTCGTCGAAACGCGGAACGGAAGCGTACGAATTACGTTACGTCGCACGAGATTGCGTGTCGGGAGTTGTTCTTCCTGGCAAGGACGACTCGCGCCGTCGACAGAAGGAGAAAAAAAGAAAGAGAGTGAAAAGTCCGAGGGCGGCAGACGCAGAGAGAAAGCGCGAGAGGGTGAGAGTCGATAAGGCAAATGGGCACTTCGTAAAGTTCGCCGAACAAGAAACGACACGAATTATGGCCCGTGCTCCCCGCCGTTTTCGCTCTTTTCGCCATTATTTTGCGGCCTGCCGGCGTAGAAATCACAAGAGCAAGTACCGATGCGACTTCCTCATTATCGAGTTCGCGAATCGTCGCGAATCTTGGTAATATCTTACACAACTTTCGACTATTAGTAATTCTCAATACGGAATATATTTCGTTTTACGCAACTCTGAGTACATGTTTATGAGACCGAGTTAAATTCACCTTTGCGAAAATATAAGGAAATAAATTCGGACGTTAATGGCGCGACGGCAATTTTTTTATTCGCTCTTCCGGAGCTTGAAAAATACAAACAAGTATACATATTATTAAAATTGTTAAGTGATGAAATTAAATAATAAGTTATATATATTGTATACACAGGTTTTCAACGGTGGTCTCATAAACTCATTCCTGCGTCGTGTTAAACTCTGTTTTTCAATTAGAAAAATTCGCGACGGTTTACTCACAATTATGTTCGATATTGATCGATCATCGCACATAGATCGCTGGAAATCACAAGAGAACTACACTGTACGTTTGCACCGCGTTTCTTTACGCGAGATTCACATTCACGAGTGTAACCCAGAAAAATGTGATGACAGTATAACGCCCGAATGTTTACTGAATCGGCCGAAACTGTTTCCGATGGTAATCAAATCTGCCGACAACACTTTCGCGATATCTGTCTCTATCTATTTGACTACTCTTCACCATTATCATCATCGGGTTGATTCACGATCCTCCGAAAAATTTCTGTGTATATGTGAGTAACAGAAACCGTCTGATAACGTTGCAAAACACGTGCATCGTAAAACGTTATAAAAATTAGTTCACGAAACGCGTCACAGATTTACATTACGAATTACGGCATCATTATTTATACGTAATGCACAAATGACTCAACAACTAACACGCGTCTCACTGTCGAGTGGTACTACATATTTTAGACTCGAGTTTTATTATAATGGCCGCGTTATAAAATCTCCCGGAGAAGAATCTGGGTTCTAAAGATAAATTGTGTATCGCGGCAGCTGCTAACCGCAACTCGCCATGAGACAGAAAGGAGTGTATGGTAATGGCTAATGAGCGAGATATGATAGCGAAACTAATGACAGCGTGTGTATACATTGCGAGCGTTTCGTTTCGCATACCATGTGGTTCGGTTTAAAAATCTTTCCTTCTTAGGTTATTATCGATAAAATCGGCAATCATCTATTAATGGAGCGAGTCGGTTTTATATGTCATTCGATAAGCCGCGTCTGCATCAGGTTGACGCAACGAAAATAGAGATTACGTCAAGCAAAATACCCGTCGATCAATGTCCAATACTCAAGTACTGGATTTCCAGATATGTCTCTCGCGCGTAAAACAAAGAAAAGCCTTTCATCTCGATTCGTCAACAATCCGCGATTGTTTGCATCGTAGCTGATATTGAGCAAATTGTTCCGAAGTATAAAGAACGTTGCATAAAATTCCCTACGTTTATGGCAAAATTCACTCATCAATTAAGCGCGAAACATACGAAAAATTACTCGAAATATTAATAATATTCTACACATAATTAATGAAAAGCATACACGCGTTTAGAGTGTTTAGAATTTTTCCTACTCCCTTCCCATTTTTTCGCGTGAAAATTTGCACTGCGCTCGTTATATTCGCTTTATTGTTTCACACCGTTGCAATCTCATTGCGTAAATCTCCGAGAACAAAATCTCTCGTTCGACACATTACAAGCGGCGTTTTCTCCGCCCGGTACCTCGAAGATAATATATGGAAGGTTTCGTATGACGTTTATCACATAGAAGCGCCTTTTATCTCCGGACCACCTGTATAGCGTGAGATCGTCCCTATCGTGATGCGCCTAAACGTGACACGTGAGGTTTCAGCAGCCTAAACAAGTCACGAGATAAAAAGCAAGCTGCTCTGAGAAGCCTTTGGAGCACGCATTCGTGCTCCTTGTTTACACTGCGGCAGATAAAGGGGAAGAGGGCACAGCCGCGATGACATCCGGATTCTCGCGGCCATCGCCTGCGATTACGATTATTTAACCAATGACATGTATTGTCCGGTGATATCGCGAGGGGCTTCACTGCGAGAAAGACTCGTCCGTGTACCATCGGCCAATCAGTCGATCGGTCGGAGGACAAAGAAGCGAGATTTCACGACGGAATTTTTCGAGTAAGATTTCGAGGGGCGGGGGGGGGGGTATAAAACGAGCGATAATGGGTGCCGCGCCGCGACCGAGGATCGCGATAATGCGAGCGCGGTTGCAGGTGTGTGCGCGTTAATAAATGTCCGCAATCCGTTTGGATCCGGCGCCGGATCGATATCGCAGGTGTACACAGGCGAAATTTGTTTTGGTCGAAGCGACGTTCAATGCATGTCCGACTCGGACGTGCATGAGTAAGTAAATTGCGAACGCGGGGCAGATAGAATCGACGCGCGAGCTTCGATTTAAAAATATCTCAGACGATATTCTTATCCCGAAAGTATCTCGGCAGTAGATCGATAGCGACGATGGATTTCTAAGAATGCAGTTTGATCGACTTGGAGCGTTTGTCGTCAGTGAGAGCCAAGCAGGCGTGATTACGTTAATAGGATTTAGAGCTAAATATATAAGAAGTTACAAATGAATATATATTAAGATTCTAGAATCATTTTCGCCGAATATATAAATCACGAAGATTAATCATCACAAGTCGAATTAAACGATATGTCGCGTAATGAAATTTTCGATCGGTTTTTTGAAACAGGGTACTCTCCCCGAACTATCGACGCTCTCTGTCCGAGAAAGAGATACAGACTTCCTTCTTCCTGCAGATAGGAGAAATTCAGGCGCCAGTATTGTGGGAGGATACATGACAAGGGCGACTGTCTATTTATCTCGGCACTATTCATCACAATCTTACATCATTATCTGTCACGTTTCGTTATCGAAGATTGGCGATAACGTGTACGCGCGTTGTCATTTCTGCATACGTGATCGAAATGCAGCGTTCATAATATATAATTATGAGAATAATAAATTGCCTTTTCTACACTGAGGTGGAAGCAATTCGCTTTTTCTTCATCGACGTTCTCATTGGACAATTCGGAGAACGGCTTCTTGAATATTTAGAACATTTAATTATATTTGTCACATTTCGAACTTCCCAAAGCTACATTTGCGTTACGCGACGCAAGCGGCTTCACAGAAAATATACGCGGCTAAATGCGGCAAACGATTCCGAAGAGGTGGCTGTTTCACGCCAAGCGGGCGTGAAATGAAGCTTCGAATTCGAGAGGCGAGCTCGCCTCTTCGGTGACACAGTAGTAGCCCGAGAACCAATGAATGTCCGAGCGCTTTATGGAGCAACCTGAGAAGGTAGAGACCAGCCGTGGTCCACGGGAACGTCTATCAAAGGGTTCCAAATAATTATTACCCGAAACATTCTCGACGGAGAGATGCACCCCAGCGAAGGGCACCGCCAGCCCGGCGGTTCTGATAAGTCAGTGAAATATTTTGTAAAGGGAGAGAGAGACTCTCCTTTCCCCAGCTCGCTCGTATATCATATCCCTTAGTCAATAAAGTCGTCATATAAAATGCTCGTTTGTAGAATCCGTAACGATCGGGCTGATTGAATTCCTATTCGGGGGAGAAAGAAAAATAAAGTAATAAGTAAAAATTGAATAAAACCGACGGTGTTATAGAAAATAATCTTTCGAGAACAATCTCTCAACACCGATGTTCGATCATTTTTCTTTTTTGTATATGAATGTATTTTACTTCCATTGTATGTGTGTGTGTGTGTGTTTCGTGTGCATGTCAAAATGCGTGAGTCGAGAATACTGATTTATGCGTCCGACAGACGCTTATAAATTCATCATTCGCGAGCGAGGAATGCAAAATCCGAGCGGAACGCGGCACAGTCGAGTATCTCTGCTGTGAGCCGGGACGAGCCTCTTCGAGTTCCAAAGTGTTTGATCGATGGATCCTCAGGTCTTGGACCGGAAATTATGCGTCAGCCTATCGTCCGCGCCGGAAGTGACGGCACGGCGCCATACCGATCACGCCACTATCTGTCGTTTCGTTGATTGCATTCTTTTCCGTATACCGAAAAAAAAACTTTCGGCGTGTTTGTCCTTACCGTGTGGGAGGAGCGCGGACAATTTCCACGACGAGAGAAGCGAAATATAATTTTGTGAAAGCTATGACCCGACCGAGATTGACCTCTAATTAAGCTAGCATTCTCAACATAAAATGTCGAAATGCAAACTATATACATTATTTAAATTTTTTATGTTGAGAATGCTGACTTAATAGAGGCCAATTGCACACATTGTATTTTATATTATATTATATTATATATATTGTATTATATTGTATTTATATATTATATTGCGCAAATATATCATATATTATGTAATATTACAACATATTATACATGTAATAAATGTAATATTAAAATATGAAAATATCTTTACTTCATTTAAATTTCCTCCTTCGATCTTTCTCTTATCCTGTAAAAATTCGTACGATCTGGAAAATGGATAATTTTCAAACGTCTGACTTTTCGTTAACTTCTACTACTTGAATTTATTTTCTAAATATCTCTTCGCTCATTATATTTTCTTAGCACAAATTTGTAAAAAATTGGAATGTATCAATTTTTATATTTTAGTATCGAGAGAATATAATGAATGAAGATATGGCACAAATGAAAAAAGAAACTTGGCTAAAATTCAACCATTCTTATTTTTATTTATGTTTTAATACAATATAATTTAATATAAATTGTGACAAACTTGCTTAATTGTATTAATTTGTGATATTATATTTGTGATTTTGATTTAATTGCCTTTTTGAGTAGTGGGAGTGCTAAGCTGACGTAAACTAATACACCCATTTTCAAATACAAATTCCTGCTAAACTATGCAAACACTAAAATCAGGGATGCAGCATTAAATTAGCATCTAATTATCACTTTATTTTGCTGTAGTTCCCATTTTGATTTTTTGTGTTGGGATTTCCAGTTTAACAGAGGTCCGAAATTGCGTGAACAACGCGCGATTTAATTAATTAGTTCCACGTTCTATTCGCGAAATTACGTAAGTCACATATACTTCAGAGAAATGTAATTATTTATATGAAATATGGTTAGAAATAATTATAAAATCTTTGGAAGGGACCTTCATGAACTCTTAGCGAAAATAAATAATAACATAAATTATATTTGCCTTCAAAATAAATTAAGTGAAATTACAATAATAATTAATTCTTGTTTATTTTTATCAGCTGCTCAATGCGCAGGTAAGGTAGAATTTGTCCCGATATTCTCCGTGCTATGAAGGAATGATGGAAGGATTCGACAGAAAGAAAGCGCCGAGATAACGCGGAATCGAGTCGACTGCATGGAAATGCGTCGCGTGCCGTTACGACACGCGAGCTGCAGCTGCATTCATATTCTAATGACGACATTGTACGCGAGGTCAGATGTTGGTAACCATACGCTATTGTGTTCGATCTTCGGCGTTGTTAGTCGCGCGTAACATTAGGAGCAAGGATCCGCCTACGACCGAGCGTCTTTGGCGTGATCATTGAGGGAGCGAAATAGTCCTTACGTCTAGACGAAGGAAAGACGAGAGAATACGACACCAGGCTAGCAGTGTCTGCGCGCTGGAAGTAACGGTCATTTTTTGCGAATAAATCCATCGCACATCTGTATGTTCGATGTGAACTTCTATCATAAACGTAATATAGATCGACGGGATGCAGTAAACGATGTTACTGATGAAAAATAATAGCGTCATCTCTCCCACGTGTTTTACATGCAGAAGGTAGCAAAATTCACCCTCTTACGTCAAGAGAAACTTCGTTATACTTTCAAAGGGAGAAATATATGCGGAAAAAGTCTAAAGTGAAGTCCAAAGTTCAGATGGGAGAATTAGGAAGCAAGAGACGAGGGCCTGATGGCTGGCCAGGAATGAACTTTCGGAGATTAGGACGAAATAACTGGAATTACAGGCAATCCGCGAGCTTCGAGGGGCCGATAAATCAAGCTAGGAAGCACGAGCATCCGGTAACTGATGTCATTGTCTCGACACACGCAACGATAGCCGCTCGTGTCGGGCTAATAATGCTCGTCCGACGACGGAACGATAAACCGACGATTGGAGAGAAAACGTGATCGGTGATTTTGGGAATCCTAATAGGGATTTTATTTGAGAATGGAATAACATGGAAAAAATATAACGAGAATTATTTCTCCTGATGTCCTAAGATGAGAATCACTTCTACCCTAATTATAACCGAAACATCGCGTCCGAACAATACAATTTACGATTCAAAATTTTCTTATCGTAAAAATATTAAATATATAAATTGTCTCGATAGTTTTTATTGACGAAGAGTGCGTTAATAAACTAAGAAATGAATGTCAATTGACTTTGTGATTCTTTCCTCTTTCCTTTATTTCGGGGAATAAACTGTGTTCGCCGAAGGTATACGCGAGATATATCTGCATCAGATCTGAATCAAATCTCCTACACGCGCAAACTTGTCGACGATGTCGCAGATTAGCGGTATTCGAAGTAACTCGCTATTATTACAGAATCGCCTGTTCCACGTCAGACCACCGTCAATCTACTATCTCGCATCTCAAAGGCAGCCGGGCGCAACCGGAAGTTAGCTTTCTAATAAACAATACGCATGAACGGCGACAAAGGCGAGCCATCGCGATCGCCACGACGATGATCACGAATTACGATCGTGATCTGGACCCAAACGCTCCCGATGCGAACAGCTACTATCTGCGATCGCGGGTCGAGAGAGGAAGAAGAGGACAGAGGGATATATATATATATATATATATAGTATAGAGGGACAGAGAGAAACGCCCAGCCGAGGGTAGATATGTATGTTCCGTTGCATCTGTCGTCACGCCCTTTTCTGCGTGCACACACGCGTGCGCCCGCGTGCGCTTGAAGTTACACGCCGGCCGATCGAATGGAGACGTACACCACGGCAGCCGGGGAATCGGGGGATGTTTTTCAGTTTGGCGAGGGGGGCTTCTAAATGTTTTATTACTTAATCATAACGCTCTGAGCCGGGCGGGTATAGGAAGAGCGCGGCTCTCGCTCGTGGGATGCTAAGGGGCGACGAAAATAAGCCAGGAGGGGGTGGGACACGCGGCGGAATCATTGTTCGACGTCAATTATTCATACTTCGCCAGTAATATCCACTGTGAGATCATGAACGCCTGTCGAAGTAACATTAGCATCTCACCATAAAGGCGACCGCTCATAGAGCGAGAGCAGTTCTTTTTAAAATTATATCTTCATTCGGCGACTGTCCGACACCATTTTCGACCTTTTTTATAAGATGTGATGCAAAATATCGTTTGGGATATCGCATAAAAAAGAAAAAGAGAAATACCCGTAGAATTGTCCAAAGACAATTCAAATATATACACGAGTCTACGAGTATAAAAGAACTATTCTGCCTTTGAGAAACACCGATGATCGAATTAGCCCGATAAAGAGGGATAGTTTGTAGCGCAGGCACGAAACGCGCGACAGAGAGACCCGGAGACTTCGTAGGAGCGAGAAAGGAACAGACAGGTCGAAAAATGGGCGAGAGACTCGATGTGCATTGACGCGGGAACCACCGTGACAAAAGGGCTGAGGCATCCCCGTTCATTGTCGGCCGTGCCGCGTGAAATTGTATGAGTGTGTGCGCGCGTGCAACGAGCGTAGATGTGCGCGCGTGTAGGAAAGTACACTATATAACTACATTAGGGGTCGCAACCTTCCCTGCAGCACGCGCCAGCTGGCTCATTGTTAAATTACTGCACCGCCGATATCTGCTCGTCAATGGCGTCGGACTAACCGATCGCGAAATTATACCGGGGTTGGTTACGCGTGTGGTCAGACCTCGATTGTAACCGATCTTCCGTGCGATCGTGAATTTCCGCCCTTTTATTTCGCCGGTGAAATAGCAAGTAGGGAATATGTGATCGAAATAATAATTTAAAACAGCAAGTCAAAATAAATGTCATCTTAATGTAAAACAGGATATATAAAAAGCTGGATATAGAATATAAAAGTATACAAAAGTCGACAGATAATTTATATTAAGACTCGTATAAAATCTTTGCTCGAAGACATTTAATTACACGATCTCGATTTTAAGATCCATATATTTTTCAAATTGAAACTATTATCTTCCTCTATTATCATATCATTCATGGATTCTGATTATTAGCATTTTCTAATTAGAAAATTATGTAAAATATCGAGATATTTGTAATCAATATGTATTCAGATCGTACATAACTATTATCGCACGATAATGACTCAGTTACGCGCAATTACGAATACTGAGGCGTTTCGCGGAAATACCTACGCCACTGGGAGGATCATCCTCTAATGTATTTACACGGGGTGGAGACAACAGCGGGACAGGGGTGTCAACCGGGTGAGATTTGTCACCCTGTGCACGGGACGATACGTGTTGTACACGGACCGCGTTTGTATCACCATTGTCATCCAAGCTCGAAGATTAAGCTAATTTCACACATGTCCGCCCGCTCTACGCCATTCACGTATGCATTTGACAGTGTCGTATGACATAATATGAAACTATGCTCGATGCCATGAAAGATTGCTTCGAAGGACGATGTTCGAATAACGGTCATTATCATGCTCTTTGTAAAACGACGCGGCGTCGAATTTTGTTCGACAGATTGGCCCGCTGTTATCTGTTCATAACGAATCGACAAGTAAGAAGTAATCCGAGTCGAAATTTGGATTCCACATCAATCTTGCACATTGCTGTCGAACTTGAAGGATCAATGGAGAATAGAATTACGAAATGTAGAATTACACAAGCTATTGTTCTCTAATGCTAACTTACTGCCTACTCGCGGAGGCTTAAATAAGGATTCATTTGCGAATTATTTAATATTCGCGATTATAACAATAACAATTAACAATATATCCGAGTTTAATTTTTATTCTTAATTTTAAAGAGCAGTATATGTTAATTATGTCAACTCACACTTATGTGATAGACGTCGCGCTGCTTTCGTCGTATTTTCCGGAAGCTACTAACGATGCTCGAATAAAATCAGAAAGGAGCGGCCAGACTGTCATATCCAGAAGATGTTAACATCTGCTCGAATGTAGCGGTCGATTAGTCGGGACCCGACGAAGCGATCCTTCACAACACGATCGTGCGGTCATGCAAGAATATCCCGCCCACATCCTCGGAGGTTTACGATTACGCAAGGTCCTGCATGTGTCCTGGGAGGACACACATATGTCCTATTTTCTTTGGGAGTTTTTTCGTACGCGCGGTTGCTGGTCCACACGGACATCGGCGTGAATAGGAACGAGATAGAGACGAAACTGAGGAAATGTCATTTGAATTCACAATACGCGATCCAATATATCTAAATATTTCGAACAGCGTCCCGTTTTCTCGTTGTCCCCGGGGAAACAGTTCTCCGCAAGAACGAAATATTTCTTCAAATTCCTGCGAGATCTCTCTTCGCGTAGCTGCGCGAAGTTTCATTAAAGTCGAAATTTCCTGTGCGGCAGGGCTCTCTTGTGAATTTTGTCACACACAGCCGAGCGGGAACAGGTTCCGAGGAATATTTCGTCGAAACAAGATTACGAGCTACAAGACATACGCGCAGGCGTATAATTCGGCGCTGGTCTCTCGGCTCACGGTGCTCTCTTCATCCCTGTGCGACCTGTGACCTGCGCGAGTCTCCTCCGCAGTCCCATCCCGTGCCCGAACGAGACGTTAGCGTAGGGAGAAAAGAGAATGTCCGTAATGGAAGAAGGAATTCCCGAGACCATCGCTGTAGCGGTCGCGTCCTGGCCAGTGTCATTTGACACAGTCCTAAACCCGATTCGCGCCACCGGCGATCATTGCTCCTCCTCATCTTCTTCTTCTTCTCCTTTCTCCTCCCTCCCTGTCGACCTTTCTCTTTCTCTCCATTTCTCCCTTTTTCTCTTTCTCTCTTTCTCCCTTTCTCGCTTTTTCAAACCACGAGTTTTTGTTTCGAGACCGTTCGTTCCCAAGCGGAGAACAAACGGCATGAAAGCAGCATGCATGCGCACAAGTATACGTCGCGAGCGCACACGTGCATACGCGCGTAGAGGAACGCATAAATATTCGGAGCCGCGTGTAGACGAGCGTGCATCGTACGCGTGCATACGTTGAAACGCGTGCGAAAGCGCAGCGCACATGTGTACACGTAACGCGTACAAGAAAGCAGCGATAATGAGCTCCATCTGGATTCGTGAAAATTTAGAACTTGAAATTTGCGAGAATTTAAATTCCGAAATTTCGATTTTATTTTCCTCGAAATTATCAAGAAAGTGTTTTCTTCGCTGATAAAATTGTAATTCGAGGATCTGGATACTAATCAACGCGACCTAAAGCCCAAATGAGCTAATAAGATCATTGAATGAAATATATAAGGAAGAAACAGTTACGATACTGTTGGGATATCGATTGACTGGATGTAGTTTTATAACTACGTCATAATTGAGATTGCCGGAAACAGAACAATGGCAACATATTTTGAGTGTGTGGAAGTGTATAACATGTAAGAAAACTTAAGGTTTTTAAGATATTTTAATCAAAATGAAAGAATTATGTGAACTGAATCAAAATTGCAACTTAAGGAGGTTAAATTTATTATAATCCTATGTACAGTGTTACACCGTGCTTTTCATCATGAACATTATACATGATCAAAAGATACCGTATAACATTATGCATATAAGACAACAAAATTATCTTATGTGTTGGAATTCTAATCTTATACAATTACTTCATTTTGAACAATATACATTCAACAATGCTTATACACGAAATGTCTTCAATATCCTTTTCTTTGAGATATTCCGCACGAACAATAACTGACCATTACTTCCATTTTATTGTCAACAATACTTCATTCAAATTTAACAGATGCCGTATATTAATGAATAAACATAACGTAGAGTCGTAGTCTTTTCGGTTACTCGATGAGATACGTCATAAAACTTGCTTCGCAGATATCAACAGTCGCTTTGGGTGCATTTTTATAAGGTCACGTCGCCTTCCTCTATCACATATTTTTCACCTCATGCTCTTTCTTTGTATTCAATGGTTAAGATACATTCTTATATCTTTCTAATACCTACGCGAAAATGATCGTTCGCTCACGCAAACATCCACCTACCCGCGTTCTTGTTCGTGAAACTGCGAGAGACCGGCGATCACGATTCCCAGAGCGGGATTCAATTCAGCGGAGTGAACCGCGCGAATCTCCGTGAAGATAAGGAGGCCGCTATTGGACGGAGAATAGGACAGAGACAGAGAGAGAAGAGCGTGCTTAGAAAGGACATTCGAGCCCGCGTCCGGTGGAATCCGCCCGGAAGATAATGAACCCCTCGTTGTACAAGTTACTCGATAAGCGGTGGGATACTTTTTTTTCCGGATATGAACGACGGACATTTCTTTTTCTTCGAGGATGGCCAGCTCTCGGGCGTGTGAACGAAATTACGATAGGGTAGTGAACGAACGAATTAGAATCAGAGGGAGGACTTTGATCGAACTTAAGACGAATTTATCGTGAAAGATTATGCAATAGTTACAGCTAACGCTCGAAATGTATGAACTCCGCGAGTGATCGTGAAAGGTTAATATTTTCGTTTCGACCCGATTGTGATCGAGCCTTGAAAACATGATCCATGTCGGGAGGCTGTATAGTCGTATGAAGATCCGTGGAGGGTTTATGCTTTGATTAGTCGAGATAATTGAATGGTATTTAGCCAGTCAAATGATAAACTAACGCACGGAAAAAAAGAATTAGCCCCTATAGCTAAAAATTAGCTCCCATCGCATAAAACTTAGCTGTCCATATAATACAAATAAATTTAGTTAATCTAGCTAATTTCTTTGTTTACGTACCTAATTTTTAACTCACGCAGCTAAAATCCAAATCTGGTAATTAAATTCCATGGATAGCTAATTCCTTTTTTCCGCACATCTTTACGGCCATTATGAAACTTCCAATCGTTCATTTATTCACGCTGATATAAGCTCATGTGATTATATGTATAAAAAATCATTTTCTAAGTTTTATTTTTAAATAATAACGAATATATTTCACAATTTACAAATACAATGTTAAATACGATGTTAAAATGTCATGTTCGTTCGACGGACGTGACAAATTAACTTTTGACGCTCCGTCGCTGACTCGACAACTTACATCGTGTAAGATAAGTCTACGTCAACGACGACATTCTGTTCGATAATGTAAGAAGAAAGCTTAATCGCAAGATCAAAAGCGGGAAGCACGAGAATAAGTGGAACAGAAAGCCGCGTGTGTGTGCGAGAGGCCATGGAGAGACGTCCGAATTGCGTTCCCGTTCGCGGCATATATTGATTTTCGTTCGGTTGTCATCTAAAAACATGACAGGTCGCAATAATAGTTGGGTGCGCGAACGTTTCATGGAAACAAGAGGCATCTAAAGTGACTGGCGCACCGTTGTAATATGCGCGGAAGGCGAAAGGGTAATTTCACACGTCTACTCCGGACTGTCATCGGAGCAGAACACGACATGGCCAGATCAGGCAGTTACTCGGAGTGCTAAATCGACGGAGAGGTAGTTTGCGCAAAATGTACAAAACAAATACGCAAAATTAATCCGTAGATTTTCTTCATCGCGTCGAGTTTATCCTTACGCGATCGATATCTTAAGGAACGTGTACACGCGACTACATATGTTCGTCACAATGTTATAATCGTGTTTCAAAATGTGTGAATATGAATTAAGGCCAAGTTGCTCTTATTCGACGTTTAGTGAGATAAGATAGCCGCGAAAATCGAGGAACGACGCTAAAAGCCCGAAGCCCGCGATGTTCTTCGCGTGTCCCTAACGCCTCAGAAGAACATTACCCCCACGCATGGAGCTCAGCAAAGGATAAAATAGACGCAACAGTGGTGTACGTGCCTCGAAATGGCAACACATTTCTCGTGGCCACGTGTTTGTCCGTTTCTTTGTCATTCTAAACCGTCTTAAATATTACGCGATGTGTGAGGTACCCACCATCGAGATATCGGAGACAAAATACCCGAGCGACGAGAGGTCTTGGCACTTTTTACTATTTTTAACTACTAATGACAACGTACACTTAAACAAATCTTTCGCGCAACGAGAACATGATTTCATTCTACGTTGTGTTATCCAATAACTCGTTTTGAAATTATTCCACGAATTATTTTATGGCAAGTTTAGTCTACAGAAAAATAATATTTTTATATGATAAAAAACTAAAGATATGTGAATGAAGTATCGAGAGGAAAATAGCACGATATTTGTGGTGTTGATTCGTCAATGATGTTAAAAATAATTATTTTGAAACTAATTACTAATTAGAGACAGCGTAGGAAGAGGTTTTTGACCTTATAGGTTCTCAGCGCCCACCTCTCAACTTCCGTGAGATCTTGGGAGCTAATGAAGTTAGTACTCGAGATAGTGGACAGGCGTGCCGAATTAGATCAAAAACGCTCTTAGAGCCCGGCGTATCCTCGACAGGCTACTGAAGAACGCCACTATGGGAAAAACGTTCTCGAATTATTAATGATATAATATATTATTGGGGTGCACACATGGATGCACACATTTGCGATTATCGATGGAAATAAAAGAGCATATCATTATTTGCATACTCCTTTTCAAATCATTAGTTGCGAGATGTGAACGCCTCTCGTGCCCCTATTTATGTCTCCAGAACTGTTAAGGCGATACGTCTGACGTCACGGTACCTAAACAACTATTACATATCGTTGCCGGACTGATCGTAAAATCGCGTCGCTATCGATAAATCACACGGACCTGTCTAAACACAATCTACGATCCTGAGTCAGTGACTTCTTTCTTAACCAGAGGTTGAAACTCGAGACTCCGCTGCGACAACAGTAACGCGAACATCATTTCCCCAAAAGTGCCATTATCTCGGGGTCGAAGCTGATAACAACGAAATTATCAGTTGAAAAATTTAGTGCTTGCAGATTGAAACGTTCGATAACGACTATCTTGTAAACTGAATCTTTCTTTCTTTCTTTCTCTCTCTTTCTCTCTCTCTCTCTCTCTCTCTCACTCTCACTTTGTAAACTCAAAGGGTTTTAAATCCCAAAGTGTTAATAAACTATCTATCTATTTCTCAATTGCACACGCATCTCTCCATCCGAAGCGCATTTGTAAATATTCATAATTCTTTCTTCCCCTAACGATTAGATTCCTTCATTTCATCGTCGAGCGTCAACAATAGAAGCCTCGCGAACGAAAAGCGTTTAGTTCGACGGAAGAATGCTAATACAGGAAGCGGAATACTTAAACGAATTCTGTCCCTTTCGCGAGCCCGATGCTCAAATCGCTCGGGCCGATCGTGCGACATGATTAGCGAAAGGGTGGGAATCGCGGTTAAAAGAAAAGCTCGGTAAGTTAGCCGTTGTCCAGGGTTTTAAATCCCAGAACGCGGCATCGTGCGCGCGACTCCTCCCGGGCTAACGCGTGAATCGCAGGCCATGCAATGCAGGTGCGATGTGGTGCAACCGACAACGTGGCAGTGCGCTAATGCGATAGACGTGCTGCGAAGAGGGTGGAGGAGGCTCGCGTTGTATGCGGGGCGGGTTGCATGAAGCGCGCGCGAGAACTTTTCCTCCTTATTCGACGTTGTCGCAACGTCGTCGACTAGAAGTGGCAGCGGTGACGGGGAGAGAGAAAGAGAGAGTTCACCGGAGGTGCGGGGCGGACGAGTCTCGAGGCGACTGTGAAAGAGGGAGAGAGAAAAAAAGGAGAAAATCTGTAGAGCTAATTCGCGTGCGAGATAACACGCCGGCCGAGTGTGCCTGTGTGCGCTATCGTCGAAATGGTCTCCGTCGAGTCACGGAGGGAGTTGGTCAGGGCAGGGAAAGGCCACTGTCGACTTATGCCGGAGGGTGGTAAGATGATCTTATCGTGCTCTCTCTCTTTCCTCCCCACCTTCTTCTATTAGTCCACCTTCGTTCCTTTCACCGCGTCCTCCTCTTCGTTTCTCTCGCCCGCTCTCCTTCCCACCCTCGCGGTAACTACCTTTACGCCCTCTCACCCCTGATGACAATATCGCGTGGCCACTGAGATAACCGCTCATGTCATTCCTACATCGACTACCTACTTCTCAGTCCGAGCAGCACGGCCGGTCGGGCGAGCGAGCGAGCGAGTCCGCCACGGCAACACGAGCGCGCGACACCGTCCTCATAGGGACACTTTTATGTTGCACGAGAGCCGAGTACACGCGCTCAGCCGGCCGATTGTCATCGGGGGGAAATCTTACGCGCGTCGTCTTGGCCGTCGCGCGCCGATCGATGGAGGCACGAAAACCGGCCGCTTATTAAATTATGCGACACACGAGCGAGCCGACCGATTTCGCGCTCGCGCCCCCTGCCTCGCTGATATTGCCTCCTTCGCCGCTCGTAATTGCGTAAGCATGATTCTGCTCGAAGTGTTATAACTATAGCGGCAGATCGGTCGCACTGATTCGCGCCGGATTCGCGTTAGTTAGCCTGCGTCCACTAAGTTGACGTCGAGATTAGACGGGATCCTGTTCCAGCGACGCGTATTCGCGTGCACTCGCGTGCATTCGCGCGTCCGCGGCTTTTCAATGAGTCGGATGAGGCATCGCGATCCCGGAATCCTGGCCCAGTTCAACGAGATCACGAACTGACCAGCCGCAGGCGATGGCAACCCCGATGGGTATAAGCAGCCCGGTGGTCGTGGTGGAATGACGTCGCGGGAAATGAGACTCGTAAAGCAATGCCAGACACGCGAGCCACTCCGAAGGGTGCTTGAGACCCTCCCTTCTCCAGCTCGGAGACACTCGTACGTTCACAACGCTTTTTCCCGTACGTTCGCCTCTCTACACCTCCCCCTCTCCCCCCTCCCTCCTATCCGTTTCATTAAATGCTTTTACCGTTTGACATCGGACGTCAATTCGTCGGCTCGCCGAACGCGTGGAAATTTGCAACGCGTCGACGAAATTCATCAGTCCAAGTGGAAATGAATAAGCGTCATGTTTTCGCGTTTCGTAAAACGATTGACGGGAATATTCTGATTCTAACAGAATCATCGAGAACGAACGGAACGTAGTTATTCCGTTAACCCTTCGACCGAATCATGAGATAGTAGGTCCAATGAGTTGCGTTTGGAAAACTATAAGAAGTACGTGATCTATGAGTGCTCCCTCCTTCTGAAAAATTTAAAAAATTAGACATGATTTGCGGGTTTGATTAACCGATTAGTGTATGCTTGAGAGCCATTCGAAATTTCGAATTTAACGCAGAGTCAGTTAGACCTAGTATAGTGTGCGGTCGCTGTATAATTTGACGCCACAAGTTAAGTGATTTGTTTTGCTGAAAATTTATATATAAATGTAAGCGAACATTGTGATTATTTTTTTGAAAATAATAAATAATAGTGTTATACAATGTATCAAGATCAGATGATGTAACTTATGCGAGCACGTCTTACAAAGTGCGATCCTAAATAATTTATTATTTTTTGACGATGCGTGTTACCATTTTGCAAATAAAAAGTAAACTATTTTCGATACTTTTGCAACGAATATATTTTTCCCATAAAAACACCTATTTTCAGCATTTCAAAATACCCTCTTTTCAGTAGTCCAAAAAAATTGTTTTTCGAACGCATACTAGCGTCATATTTTTTCTGTTAGAACTATTAACTCCGTCGCTCTGCAATTGCAGAATAAAATAATAAAAGAAACATACAATTTATTAAGTAAAACATTACCATTCACAAGACTACTGTCTAAATTCGAAATTTTTCAGTAAATTAAAACTTGATTTTCAGTAAATGCATGATCAAATATTAAAGTAGAAGAGTTACGCTTTATTCCAGAATTTTACCAACCTCTTTCTTTTTATAATTTTTCAGATATGAAATTTAGTAAATCGCACAGGGTCAATATGACTGTTTACGGTACGAGCGACTTTTCCGAAGTGCGCGGTGGAAAGGTTAAAAGTTTAATGTGCAGTGAGGGTAAAAATGGAAGAGAAATAGACACATTTGTCGCAGATAAGATTTTTAGTCGGGACGACACTAAGATGGGAGATATCGTTGAAGCGCGAGACAAAACGACGAGGATCGTCTTTAACGATCGGCGGCTCATGCGCGGACACGCGTGGCTCATCCGCCACGGTTCTCTTCGGCTCTTTCTCCTTTCCGTTGTCCTCCGCCGAGGAGACTCGTTTCCTCCCGGCGCGCTCTCCTCGCGGTCCTCGCGGCGCGAGAAGCATACCGGGAACCGGGCGAGATGAAGCGAGGACTCCGAGATTTAATAACCTCGTCGACAATAATGCGCGTTGACACGCGTTATGCGCATCCATTACCGCGACGTGGCTAAAGCGAGCCATCGACGCAACCGATGCTAATTCTCTTGCCATTATCGACGCCTTTATCGTCGCGGGAGCTGGCGCAAGCTCTAGCTCTTCCCGACCCGAGCGGTGACTCTTTACGAGTTACAAGGCTACGGAGTCCCATTACTTCTCGTCAACCTCTTGTCGAGAAAACCTCAAACCTATTCCGTTTCTTCTCTCTTATCCTTTTCACACTTTTGCCATTCTTATCTCTCGAAAATACTACACACACATACACATATACAGGCTCTAATTTTCTCTTATTATTTTATTTTAAAATATCAATCTTTAGATATATGTGCCACGTATAATTTTTGTGTCGTGTAATTAAGTCGACTCTATGTGCAAACGTTCAAGTATTTTGATGAATTTCTGCAAAATTGTCAACGAATCTCTTAACGAGGTAGAGACGCCTGCGTTACCGTACGAGCAAATTCAAGGCTCGATAGCGTGAGGTTCAGCCTGTATCCAGGGGTCCCCATGTTTCTTCGAGCAATCGCATCTGCAGTAAAACGTGAGACGATTGTAGTTGCCGATCGGCGGAATTCGCGAAGCGAGTGGCGCGACGTTGGGGTGTGCAGCGCGGGTGTATTTGTCAAACAATCGGCCGTTACGGCGGCAAAGATCCCGGTGCAGGAAAGGTAGAACGGATGTCTAATTAGATGATTAATTGTTTAATTGCAGAATTGCGGACAACAGTGGCACCTTATCGCTGGTGCGTGCACCAAATGGCAACAGTTACTCGTTACGTTTGGATTAATACCGTTTGCGGATATCGCAGCTCTAATCATTATCGAGGCGAATGTGATCGTTCGGTGCGAAGCTATATCAGTTGAAAAATTACACATTTGACCAATAGTCGTTTGTTGACCAATGGTAATTTGTTGTTTCTTCAAATAAAATGTAATTCTTTCGCGAAAATATTTTTCATATTAAGTATAGCATTTTGGTAATTATTTAACTTTTGCAATTAGAAACGTTATATATGTTATTACCTTTGTTATGATCCTACATCCTACATCCTACATCCTAAAATATCAAAGCGGGAGAAAATGAGAAAATACTTAACGTCGGAATTGAAAAATTTGGCGTTTCCAGATTATATTAAAACATACTGACTTATAAAGTGTGCATAAAATAATTGACGAACATTAACCCTTTGAGAGAGAGAGAGAGAGAGAGAGAGAAAGAGAGGGAGGGAGAGAGTAAAATAGCACAAAGAAAAAGTATCTTGTATAGTCAGAACTCAGCAAGGTTGTCGAACGTTTCGTTAGCTGATATTAGATAAAACAAACAATACCATGCCGCTTGAAATCGTTCTGTCTTTATCTCAAAGTGCGAGATGTCTCGCGCGCGTTTATCGCGCACATGTAAATCCACGGTAGCTGCATCAGTAGGCTAGACATCGCGATTGCACATAATGACGTACCATTTTGAAAATACAACCGCATTCGCACGATTATTGACGTCAGTATTGAAAGCGTTTGACATTACACGCGGAGATCTGGTCACCTCGGTCTGCGCGTATTTGTCCGTCATGCCTGATCGCTCGCGTTTGTTTCCAACCGGACTGATTGCATTCCCTGCATCCGGAAATGGCAAACAAATGACAGGCGGAGGGCAAAACAAACGTTAATTCGCGACGGCAAACGGCGACGGGAGGAAAAGAACCCGGACTGCGGACTCGCGAGAGAGAATATCGGTTCGAAATAGACTGGAAAAGGAGTCGGTCGGAGGGAAAGCGTGAAAGAGGAATTCAAGACGCGGGAGGGAAGATTGTTTCGAGCTTCCGTTATTGAATTTTGCGTGACCACGCTCGGTTTTTCAAGGAAACGTTTGTTGGCATTCCGATTTGCGTCGTTAGCATCGATCACATGTCCGACCTTGCGAATGGGCGTTTGAATAGCTATTCTTTCAGAAATGACGTCACGCTGAATTAGAGTTTGACACACTGAAAAATGAGTTTGGTTGGATCTACCAGACAATGGACAACCAAACGTGTTTTGATTGTAACAGAATTTATTACTTAAATCTTATTAAATGTGCACCTGCATACATTGTAGATCTAATCAAATTCATTTCTCAATGCATTGACACCCTTGCGCGGAATGACGGACGCCTTTGATAGACGGTTTGTGCTCGGAGTAGATTTCATTTCTGAGCCAGCGTGTCGTTACTAAACCAGAATTTATCGGATGTAATATCAGTGAAACTAATGTGAAAGAAAGAAAATTTCGAGAAGAGAGCGTAATCTTTTCAGTGAAAACGTGGAAAACGCATCGTCATGTCTCATTGTATAATAATTAGTTGTAATTGTATGAGACGCTCAACTCGCGATTGGTCGTTTCCTGCCAATAGTTCGTTTAAGCATTATTGACAACGGTCGTAAAATGTGAATACACGTTACATCAAGCTGCCTGGCGTGCTTGTCACACACAACATAACGTGATTCGCAATAAAGTATTTAGGTGCTTGCGACGTACGAATGTACATACGCATGTACGCATTTTTGCCAATTAAAAGCCGCGCCAGCGAAACGAAACGGGAGACAATCTGTGATCTGGCACGAATGATATATCGCACCATAATTCTTAATCATGCAGCGTGCGGTAGCCCTCGGAGTTTCTTTAGTGGCAAACTTGCACAATGATAGCATCGTTGTACCGAATCGCAGGAGCGAATGCTTATTCGCCGGAGCCCGGAAATCGAAACTATTGGATGTCGCCAAACGGAAGTATAAAACTATGCAAATTGGCGCTGCCAATTAATGTCTTTAATTCGTTACTTTAGAGAAATTAGATATGACAAATATGTACAAAACGATTTTTACGTAAATATAAAATATCGCTGAAAAAAATCATTTCGCGCAGTCGAATACCCAAGATTCGAGTTTCATTAATTTTCTATGCGGGTTCGCAATAATATTTGGCATGCGATTTTTCGCTTCTGATATCATCAAATAATGACAGTCGTAGCGAGGACACAGAGGACTTAACACATCCCTTTTAAGATCAGAAATCGTAAAAAGTCTAGTGCAAAAGGCAGAAGTATCTTTATACTATAGTAAGATTATTATGCGTAGAACATACGAAACCCTTAAAAATAGCTTGCAAGGCAAACACTTTCCTGATCTTTATATTCCCTCTAATTTTAAGTTTCTTTCAATTCCGATACCAGTACTGATATTCCGATACCGGTATCATTGTTAATATCGCTAATGGTATCGATACTCTTGATTATATTACCGTTTCAATATTAGTATCGATACTTCGATAGTATCATAACATCCTTACTGGCGAACCGTCTCTCCAATCTGATTCATTTTCCTACCTCTCTGCCGCTTCGTCTTCGATACGTTCGTCGCATACGTCGATATAATACGCCGTAAAAGTTCGTCCGTTGTAATAGAAAAGGAGAAGATATCGCACGCCTGTGACCAATTGATCGGCCGATCAATTGTTCCATCGGCCGCTGCTCGCTCGCGCTGCGGACGCGCGAGGGACGACTTGGTGGCTCGAGGTAATTCGCTCGCGTGACCATCGCGTACGTTTCCACGTGTAGAAACGTACGGGGGCATGCGGTGGCAAATAGTTGAGATGTTGTGTCACAATGTGCACTGCGGCTATTGCGGCTCTCGTTATGCGGAGGTCTCCTATTCTTCTCACCGAAGGAAACAGTCGGCTGTTCGGAAACGCTTGGACGCCGCGACATCGCGTCAATTTCACAGATTGGCGGGACGCGACTCGTACTCGCGTTCGCGTAACAATTCACTGATGGCCGGGTCGTAATTATCCCGAAAATCAATCGTGTTATTGGGAGGAAAAGTTCTTCCTTAAAGATTAATCGCCGATTAACTGATTCTTATCGATCGGCATTCAACAGCGCGGTCAATTAGATCCATTCTTTTTTATCGAGTCGTATTATACGCGATTAAGATAGAGAAATACCGAACGAGATAAACGGTATCGAGCATTTCGTACGTTCTAAAAGGAACGCACGCGATCGTATCGGGACACGCAGAAAACGTTCTTAATTGAGCCCGTTTAAGGTAGGAGCAGCGAGGACAGTAGGAGGCGAGAACGGAGAGGAAGAAGAGGACGAATACGAAGAAGATGAAGAAGCAGAGGAGGAGGTGGGATCCGCGGTAGCGGGAGTCTCCCGCAGAATGAGAATGGACTGACCTACCTCAGGATCATCCGATCTATTCAGACTTTTTATTCAGTCGTGCTCTCTCAGGATGCGAGACAAAAGCGGCGATGAAACAGAACCCCCACCCTCTACTCCTCCCACGTATTCCGTGCGTTGTGTTTCTTTGGCTTTGTCTCCTCTCGGATACGACTTCCGGTGCCGCGGCTAGATGCGACTCTCAATAGGATGATGCGTCTTTCAAACCCGCGGTGGTAAGTGAATTCCGCGATTATTCCTGCGGTACGGATATGGGGGGCCTCTTCTTTCCGCTTCCTATCAGTTTCACGAGTTTCTCGTTTGTCTCGTCGGCACAATGCATCGCATGCATCCGAGGGAAGGAGAGGGCGTATCATCAATCTTACGCGAGATAAATCGCGATGTTAAACGATATTTTTAACCTTCGAATAACAAAGTTCATCCAGTCACACGTATGTCGGATTCGGTAGAAGTATTTTGTAGTTTTCTCGACTAATTTTTACGACTAAACACTTTTTTTTCTCATAGTAAGTTAGAAAATATTGAAAATAAATAAAATATGTCGCAAATAATATAAAATACTTGAAATATAACGTTTTACAAGCATGTACACGGAAATATTAAAATATGCATCCGACCCGATCTTATTATTTGAGGGTTAATATATTTTTTGTTTATACGTTCGTGCAGAAATACCTAACTATCAATAACTAGTCAATATTAGTGAAGATTAACTTACGATTTATAATCCATCAAAGACGCGCGGGATTTCGTTTGCATGACCCGAAGTCGTCTCCCTTTCTCTCAAGTTTCGTTTCTTCCTTGTAAAATCGCTTCTGACATAACGAAGGGTGAATTCGCGCACGGTTGAGCCATTGTTTCGGCGACTTGTGAGTCAAGCGTTAACGGATTTTAGGTCTTATAAATTACGAGATCCGTTGAGAGCATGTACTGTTAGACTGAATTGTCAAGCCGTGGGAAGAGAGGGAGTTTATTATAATCACGAACACGAGCGCGCGCGTTAGAGCAAATCGTTCATCGTGCGAAGCTAACTGGCGACGCTGACAATGCGCGATGGTTACCGACGAAATACTACAACAATTAATCAGCCTGGAATTCGTAAGAACAATTTTACAACATTTCTCCTCCCCTTTTTCTTTCTCTTTTTCTTGACAATGGAACTGAAATGTAAATTCGCTTAAAAAAGTTCATGACAACGAAAAAGTACAAATTTAATTTTAATCGTGTAGTATATTTTGCATTTTGTAACGCAAATAATTTTATAAATTTTTAATCCAAATAATTTTATCTTGACTTTAATGCGAAAAAGAGTACTGCGTTTTTATCATTTCTTGAAGCTAGTCGCTCTAGCAGCGCCGGAGAGAAGCGAGGTTAATAATAAATTCCGCGCAGCACCGGAAATAAATGAAAGTCAATGGTTCGTACTAGAGATGAGCTCAATGTTTTCACTGTTCTCGCCACACTGTCAATGTCCTTCCGTCGCGTTTAGAGAAAGAGAGAATGAAAAGAAAGAAAATATATCGCTGAGTCGATATATCGTTGTACAGATTTATAGCTATCCGTCGAAAATTCACTCTGTCGCCATTCATGATACAACAATAAATTAACGGCGCGGCGGCACGTTACGCGAGCGAATCTTTTGTAGACCAAGCGATGCTGCATTGTTAACCAACGCACAAAAGAAGATCGATTCGCGCTTTTGTCGGACGAACGCATGCGTTGACCATCCAATATTTACTTCCTCTCGAAATTTTATTTTTTTTTTCGCCGAGAAAATTCAACTCTCGAACAGATAACATTTTACGGTCGTTTTAACACCGCGCCTGAAACGCACAACGAAGACAGCGATAAATAACGGACGATTTTCAATGTGTTTTTTAAAGTGGAAAAATACGAAGTCTCATCGTCAGCTGCGAAATGACATTTTTACGATTGGGATTTACCACGTTCGCTGAAAATTGCTGCGTAAAAACATCGAAGAACGAGTCGGAAACATTGTGTCGACCAAGTATGGGCGGGACTTTCGATAGAGCGGAGGTGGAATGGCGAGAGGACGAGCAGGGTGACTAGACAAGACAGGAAAAGAAGGAATGATATCGACCTTTCTGGTGCGCCAGCGCGAGAACCGCCTACTCTTCTTCCACATTGTCCTCGTCGCGTCACCACCCGCGACATCACGGACAATGACATGTTCGTCGTCGGCGATACCGTTATCGGAAATTCGCGGCCAATAGGCTGGCTGTTTCAGGCTCGCCAATGTTTCGAATGGCGATTATTACACAAGGATAAGGCGATAGGCGCGACTACGAGCCATTGTCGACGAAATTTTATATTCACCCGCGGTAATTTACGCGAAAAGTACCATGCGAAGAATTAAGAAGAAGAATTAACGCCGAAGATATTACGTAATATCTTATGGTCGACGATATATCGATATCAATATTTCCGAATGAGAGTACGAGAGAGTATGAGAGTGAATGAGAGTTGCATCGTATTAATTTTTACCTAAAAATGCGAACTGTTGGTTTAATAATTTTAAAGCCAGTCTCGAAAACGGTGTCCTAGTATCGGTAAAACGCAGTGAAAATTATTTCTCGAACGTCGCAGATTCTTTATGGTCCCATAAATCTGAATCGATTTCGAAATTGATAAAATGAATAATTCGAGAAAAGTGATTGGCGCAATTATGATTGCGACTGGAAGCAGCAGCGTTATGCCGTTCGTGCAAAAGTCGTTACATCGCGTTGCTTTTAGCAACGTTTTCCCATGAGTGAAAAGAATAAGGGCCAATTACCGTTGAATGACGATAAAAATTTAAAAGCAACGTTGTACATACGGTGTTTGTCACGTGAGCAGTATGTCGTGAGCGAGACCTGTCGAACGATCGCGGATAATACCGCGGAGTCTCGACTTGGCTAAGACACAAGCTCGTTTTCCAACGGACGGAGTCTTGAAAATGAGTTTTATACAGTACTCATACCGTGGTATGCTTTTATTACCTCGTTAAATAAGTTCCGCGGAAAGACTCGTAATGTCTTCCGTTCTAGTATAGCAGTTTCCAGGAGCGCGATGGAATCGAGTTTCATTTCTGATTCCTTTTATCGATCGCGAAAATTCGCGAGCGATTCCGTCTCGCATTCCCGGCGAAAATTGATAAATATTTCAATCGGGCTTATTTTCGCAACTGTTCTTATCTTCCGTGCGCGTCAAATCATTTTGAACACGTTGTAGTTATAGTTGTGAGCGGAAGGAGGAATTAAACGCGAGGGAAATAACGAATTTATTAAAAGTACAAGATTAAAGTTGTTTGAATGAACAAATAATTTTTTTAAGAAAAATATCATAATCATTTTTTGCCCGTGCGTGACGAGGAAATGTGTCATACATTGTTCGCGGTACATAAAGTTTATGTGAGAAATTAAAAACCGCGACATATTTCTTGAAAGCGTTCTAAACGCTTTCATTCGTCGAGCAATTTAGATAGTAATTACAATCTCTTGGCGCACATTCCCCTATATTTTCCCCGTATTTTCAGCGTACAGTTAAAATCACAAAGCCTTATAGACGGCTGTGAACATGTGTGGGTGAATCGTGTTCCAAATATATCGATAATTACATAATGATAACATAATGATACTACAAAATTCTCCATTCTTTTTCACTTTTCATCTCACCGACATAAATCTCCAAAAAAATCCAAAGATTCATATTTCACGGTAAGAATCTTTTGCTTAAGCCACCCGTTCTTCGCGAATCGATTCTTCCGTAATTGTCGCCGATAATAACGAGTGACGATTCAATCGCTTACTCACCCTGTGCCAATCTTCTCGCCACCGGCTTGGATCTCATCGCTGCACGACGGGTGGCGAAGTCGAAAACAAAACACTAACCGTAAGAACGTCGCTGACGGTCCTCCGAGCCATGCGAGTTTATGCACCGAGTTTATTATCCTGTCGATCGGTTCACTGTCCACCCCTGCCGGCCCCTGAGCTGTCCTGACAACCGGAAGTATCGCGACGCGCGACGGCAGTTTCCACTGGTCGAGACCGGTCGCAGCGAAAGTGGTCGCGAGGTAATCGCGACGCGTACCGGACACGTAGCCGGGGAGGACAGGCCGCGAGCGACTTCCGGTACGGAGCGCGACCGGTCGCGTTCTCCTCTCCTCCGCTTCCTCCGCTTATCCGACGGCGCGGTAAGAGAAAAGAGAAGCCGGTCGATCCGTCCGTCCGTCCGTTCGGCTGGGATCCTGACGCACGTCGGATCTGTCCTCCGACAGCGCGCGGAGGAGGCTTCTCCTGTCCTTCGCGTCTCCTCCTTCTCCACCACCTTGTCCTCCACCCTCGCGCGACTCTCTCTCCCTCTCTCCGCGCACCGAACTCTCCCCGCGAGTTCTCCTCCGCCACCTCTTCTCTCTCTTTCTCTCGCCACCCTCCGCCGTTCCCCCGTTTTCCTCTCCTACGCCACCTCCGTCGTTACACCTCCTGCTCTTCCGCCCTCTTCTGCCTCCTCTTCATGTCGCTACCGGTACCACTACCACTGTCCGTGACACTACCACCGCCGCCACGGCGGCGTCGACGGCGCCTCCTCCTCCACCTTCTCCTGGCCTTCCCCACCTGCGGAGTCGACCTGGTGGCTTCCCCACCACCTAGACGACCCGGCTTCGCTGTCCACCAATGATCAGCGGCTGTCTCTCCTCCGCGGTGTGTGAGCCATGCACACGGCAATTCTCGCGACCTCTCGCCTCTTCGCTCTCGGGCTTCTGTCCTACCTGCCCTTCTGTCGGCAGCCTCGTAGTCGAAGACCAAGGATGCTGGAAAGGCCCGTCAATAACGAGACGTTACCGATCGATATTTCCTCGCGGATGCTTCAGCATCCGCACGCACGCAGCTTCTTCTCATTCATGCCTTCCGATCATCGTCGTCATTTCCTCTCGTAGAGATGCTTACAAATTTCAACATGAACGTACGCATGTTAGCTGAAATCGATGTTATGTGCGTATGTGATATCTCACGATGCATACTTGGATATTTCAATGTGGCAGCAAACATTTTCGCTCGATACGACTTTGATTTTCATTTGATACTTTGTAAGGGAGATGAAGGACAGCCTAGAGATCTCTCTTACGATTTTGTCAACGCGATATATAAAAGACTCTGCTGTAATTAAGCCCGATTCGCTCGATGCCGTTCATTGACGTCGCTTTTCATAGATACGCAATCGAGATGTCCGCGATAGTCTGTACTGTTTAAAGTATCGTGTGCGCTTTGACTTCTCAATGTTCGTGCAGCGTCGTATTTCGTTGCATCTCTTCTTACGTCTGCTCGAACGAACGACAGCATCCGTTAAGAACAGGTGTTCGCATGGTCTTTGCTCGCTCATTTGCTGACGATGCCGATTACCGATCCACGCCTTCGTGTCCGGCCGCTATCGCAGCCGATTGCTGACGCGTAGTCTGTACCGCTTCGATACGAAGTATCCACCACGTGCACAGATTGTAAACATTCTTGTTCGATGAATCTATCGCGCAGCTCGCGAATTCTCATTTTTCCGGCCGCTATGCCCGACAAATTTTACTGGCGCCCTCGAAACGCCGTGATAATAAATATTTGCTTTCATATACGATACACAAATATTTGTGCAGTTATTTCTATAAATTGACCAAAATGATTTTTTTCATGTATAGCGACATAGAGAAGGTGAAACATTCGCAATAATTACAATTTCCACTTGTCGTACTGAACGTATCAATGTCGATATCACGTATCACATTTTTATTTTATATATTATTATTTTTCTTTAACATAGAAATATGTGGAATTCACACGCGGTATATGTGCGAAAATCATTGAGCAAAGACCGCAGATTTATGCGTAGTATTTCGATTCGCGCGATAATAGCTTCATCATCTTTCATTTCAATGTTATTAATCTCGTGCTGCGGCTCAATCAATAATTGCCGATCGTTAAACTATCAGCCGTCATCCTCGCAATTCTAAAGAATCGAAAATACGAGTATCAAGCGTGGCATACTTAAGTGCGGGACGCAGGAGTGCTTCGCGATTTTCTTCTAATTCGCAACATCCTAACGTCCGAGCGTTATTCTTCTAGTATAATTTACACGCGCGGCTCTCCACCGAAGACAGTTACAACCACGCTGTCGGCGAACACGTGGCAGCGGGCAGTATCGATTGATATCCCACTCGATGCCCGAAACGTCGTGTTTACCGTTTGTGGCGCGAACACGGCACTGATTTTACATCGTTCGCAACACCCGTCGATTTTTACGCAGGTCGAATTGAATTTATCATTGAACCTCAACCGACCGGCCGACCACCCTTACACCGGTCAAATCGACTGATGTCTAAGTCGCGCGATCCACAACATCGAACGAATCGTACGCGTACGTTTGAACAAGTGGGCTACGTTGGAGAGAGAGATCGGGGAAACTGGTCGAGTGGAGGTCGCGGCGCGACGACGTCGAACCTCGACGGGCAACTCGCTTCACGTCAGCACTTCGACTTTACATTTCTGGGTGCGTTTGCTCGACTAAGCGTCCCTCCTCTCCGTCTTCGTCGCACCTGAACTCGACCTCCGACCCCACGAACGGCCACGTTCAGCGCGAAACGCGCCCGCGCACCCTTCCGGGCGCAGCTCCGCCCTGCTCCTTCGTCCTTTCGGACCCAGGATCGGCTGCTTCTCATCCTACCTTTTTATTTCCTTTCGCTTCATCCCGCCGTGTCGGCGCGATCGGACGAGACAACTCGTTTCGGTGAGGGAGGGCTCACCGTTTATTAAAAATGTCTTCGTTCTCTCTCTCGCTTACACACACGCGCATGTAATCTTTAATAAATATTCAATAGGAATGTCTCTCTCTAATAAATAATAAACGGAATAATATCCACTTGACGCGTGATTTTTATAGTAGGTAAAACTCAATAAACATCACTAATACTAACAATAATATTACAACAATGTTGTAATTTCCCACTTGACGATCGAACTGTTATACAACACATGTTACATTGCACTTACATTGCTGAGTGGAAAATTATAACGTAATGTTATTGTTAGTTGGTGTTTACTGGATAATTGTTGTAAACCTAGATCTACTGTCAATCCTAAATTACTAAGCTATCGTAAAAATGACGTCGAATTCAAGATTTTCAGAAATCGCTGTTTGCGCTCCGCGTCTTTCCAAATCTAGAAAGATGACAACTAACTATTGTATTAGCTATAAAACAGCAATGTGTCGCACCTTTAATGTCAATATGCGTTCAGATTATGCTGAGTAATTATCGTTTTAATTTGTCATTATTTTTAAATTTAATCATCACAAATAAATAAATATTTGTAACGAAAGTTTCTACTCCAGTAAAAATAATATTTTTCTAAAATATTACGTGTTTTCTTTCAGTCGTAATTTTTACGAATAATTAATAATAGTGTAAATTACACTCTTCAAATTTCTTGGAGTAAATTCTAGGTTAGAGTGGCAGTATTTACACTCGTTTGGAATTCATTCCAAGCAAGTGAAAATATTTCTACTCTAAACCGGAATTCATTTTCAAGAAATCCCGGGAGCAGGATAGTTTGGTAATCTAGACAAATTAAGACAACGCGAAGTTTCGCGCGGAACCGGCAATTATAAATGCTGCAAGCTGTGGCGGACACGGTGCTGAAATTCACCGAAAGGGACAAGAATAGCCGAAATGCGCCGCTGCATCGTTCCCCCGTTATAATTACGCGCGTATGACCGCGGTACGAGCCTCTCGAATCGTAAGGACTCGTTATTTTAACGAGAACTGGCCGCGGCGACTCTCTTATTGTCGGCCCGGCTCGGCCCTCCGGTTCTTGGCTCTCGAATCCGTGGCGTGCGCGCAGTGCAGAAATATCGCGGCGGATACGCGACGCGGGCCGCGCGTCCGCCGTCGGTGCATGCGGCCGCGCGTTTATTTTCATCCTGGAAAATCGTAAAAGACCGCCGCCGCCGCGCGCCGGCCGCGTCCCGCGTCGTCGAGGAAACGACGAGGAGCGACGGCTTCGAAGGGTTACGGTTATCGCCGCGACTCGTTGCTGCCAGATCAAAGGGTCCAATCGCGCAGCTCGTTCGCGCCGATTCTATTTCCGCGCGCGGGAATCCACCGAAAAAAAAAATTATAAGCAACCGCGCGAACATCGAGCCTCGATCGAGCGGGCTGCTGAACGAGCGAGCCGATCGTTGTTGAATTTAATAAAAAAAAAAAAAAAGAAAAACAGATTTAGAATGATGATGTGCGCCAAAATATACGGTCGAGCTCGCACAACTCGTGTGAGATCGGCACGAATCTGGCTAGTGCTTCGAGTCAGCCTAAATCGAAATTTTACATTAAATTCGATATTAAATCTTCAAGTGGACAAAGAAAGATAAGTTCCCATTTGTAGCGTTAAAGGAGTTCTTAATTATAATTAAGGAGTTCTTAACTATAATTTCTCATTTGTAGCATCAAACGGGCACAAAAGAAGACCTTTGAAGACTTAATATAGAACTAAAATTTTGGCTCGGAAATAATCGGATATTCGAGCAACCAGCGGCAGCGGCCATTCGCCGCGCGAAAATGTTCCATCCCAGCGCGGAATCGGTAGCGAGACAAATGATATTTATTACGTACGGTCGGACTCACTTCTTTAGATCGTCGATCGGTGATTCGCGACGGATTAATCGAGGCCACCCGCTCGAGCCTCGCTGGGATCGCCGTACCATTGCGATTCATTAAACGAATCGTAAATTCCGTTCCTCTTAAATTTCAAATAGCGCATGACTCGCTCTCAAGTTATACAAAGAGAGGGAGCAATCGATCTCGTTCCTTCGCGTGTCGTGGCTCGAGTGACACGTGAGTAAAGGGTCTCGAAACTAGAATCAGTTACAAAAATTCCCGACTGTGCTGATTTCGTTATTTTTCCCCCACGTTTTTTCTCTTTTATCTTTCAATCACGCGTATGGGCACGCACAATCGAATCGCTCCGCTGTTCATCGGCGATCTCCGACATGTATTTTCACCTTCGCTCCAGTTCGGCGTTTATTCTCCGCGCTGCACGGCCGCCGGGACCATTTCGCATACTCTCATCCAGCGTCCGCGCTCCTCCTCTTGCGACATCATTTTTCTCTCCATTCCATAGTCCACCTCTCCTTCTCTTCCTCTCGGTCACCTCTCGCGTCACCTCTTTTCTCCGCGAGACTCTCTTTGTTTCCCGCTGCACGTGCTCCACCCGCGCCATGGTGCGCGTGTAAAAAACACGAGCGAGGAGAAAGAAAGGGGGAGTGCGAGCGAGAGAGTGAGCGAGAAAGCGGAGTATAAAAAAGGCGTAAAAAAGAGAGCGAGAGAGGGAGGACCAGGTGGGAGGAGGATATGTGTGACTTCATAAGGCATCCATATTCAAATGGATATAGTATTGCGTGTGCGTGCTGGTCGCGTTATGCATTCGCTCGACGAGAGGCAGGTGTTGGTCGCTGGTGTTGGTGAGGGTCAACTCACGCGTGTACGCGATCCCGTATCCGAGTATGCGTATCTGCGTGCGGCGAGAACGCGCGCAAGTTCTATGCGCGAATTGAATACGTGCTTGTCAGTGGCGTAGGAACAGTGGTGAGTCTCGATCACTGATAAGTATCGACACGGGAGCAACATAAAGCGTCCGGATTTATTAACGACTGTCGGCGTACGTACGAGTGCAATATAAATCGGCGAACAAGAAACGAACGGTGTAACGATTGTCTATGAATTAGTAACGTTGATTGATGATTAATTAACAATAATTTATTTAAAAAGCGGATCCATTAAAGACTGCCAGCATATGTGCGATAGCAATGCAAGTTGGCGAACGAGAAACGGAAACGTAACGGTGTAACGAATTATGAAAAATTAGATCTGTGAGAAACGAGCCCTAAGAAGAGATATACAAGCAAATTTGTATAATAATCGAAATAAATATAATTGCGAACCGATAAGGTTAAATAATGAACAACGATGGAGTGAACGGCGAATATTCCACATGGCAATAGCTCACGTGCGATATTTACGTAGAAATGAGAGAGTTCGGGCGAGCGTGCAGTCCGAGAAACAATTTTGCCGAACGTAGATGTTCGTGATCTCTCTAATCCGACTATAGCGCGCTCGAGTCAGCCGATTTCTCGAGATCGAAGATTTCGCGGAACGTGACATGCGGCCCTGCCGCGCTGTGTACTCAGTATATTCAATTAATCTCCCTCCTGACGAGCCCTCCCAGCGTGGACTTTACGACCTCCATGCCGAAGAAAGGGCTCGAAGAGCGCACCGCGATCCGAGCGCGAGCTTTTTGTCACGTTTAACGCACAAAAGATAACCTCTTATTCTAGAAAAAAAATGCAGATGTATACGCGGATCATACGTGAAATTATATTCCTCGAAGCACTCTTTCGATCAGTATTCTTCAGTTAATTTTTTCCACACAAAGCTGCAACGCGCTTTATTTTACAGCTCGGTGAAAAATTAGAAAGTAATAAATAAACGGAAGTAACTCGATGTGCCTCGGGTCGACTGAGAAAACAGTATCGAAAATCGCGTTCACACGGACATTGCGCTCGTACGGAAGAAGCGTATGATTCGATTTTGGTCAAGGACCACTGAAATGACGAATGGAGGGACCAGTTTTCGGAGTAGTCCCGTACAACCACTGCCGTCGATCTCGATATTACCGTGCAGAAGGAGAGAAAGAGGGTCGATTCGGCAACTTCCGTGCGAAGGAGCGAGATCGAACGGCGGAGGGACGGAGGGAGAATGCCGTTAACGGATGACGTATATTAGGGATACTCTGGTCGAGTAGGGTACCCAAGGATCCAGGACCCTCCCTGTCCTTTCGTTGGCTATAAAAACCACTCGCCTTCCTTCTCGACCCTTAGCTAAAAGGCCAATTCGCCCTACCACCCTTATCGATCCGCAAGGAACGCGCGTTCGGTTACTCTTTGACTCGCGGACTCTCACCGGAGGCCTTCTCTATCAATCCACCTTCGTCGACGACTCACGTCCTACCGGTCTACGCGAACTCGCCTTCCTCGTCACCTCGATATTCGTCCAGACGCGAGTCGCGGGTCTGCACACGCGAGCGTGCGTTCGCGCAGCGATCTTTCAATCTGCGAATCCGTAATTCTCACAATTTATGAACTATATATTCACCGCTACATCTACACCGTGCGTATACGCCTTTTTCCTCCGTGCTCTCTCTTTCTACTGCTAATCGATACCGCTTGAGACATTACCCGACGAAGATTGCACGAGACTTTACAGCGCCTTTTACATCCCTCTGCTTCCCGTTCCCATCCCCCTCCATTCACGTACGACTTCGCGGAAGCATGAAATTCCCGGTTGGCCATTGTTCTTATGCTTAAAAGTTTTAAAGTCAGTATGCCGATAATCGCTAAATACGGGCTACTCCAAATATTTATCGGAACCGTTCGAGAAATATTTATCGACAAACGCACAGCGGCGCGGCCGTATCGCACAATCATGTTACCGAAAATTTGCATCCCCTTAACAATGCTTAGTGCACCGTTAGTACGGCATTAAATGAGAGAATAATACCGTCGTGCGCGCATTCACGTGATTATCTGGAAAGCATCTGTGAATAAGAAGAATGAGCTTTTACTCTTAACATATATTAACACAGAACGCTCGGAGATGGGGAGCTCGTAACTGTTTTCTTCCTTTTTTCTTTCCTTTTTTTCTTATTCGAGTGCGTGTGGCGCGACTGCGCTGATCGTCGTCGGGATAAGGCAATGACTAGAGGAAGATGAATTAGATCAAATTTACCTCTTCGTAATAACATAGTAGTAATAATTGCTCCGAAGCGACAGGCAAGACCTTAGTCTTCGATCTTGTTTCACGGTCACTGTGTGTACGTAAGTACGATCGCTAAAGTTACCGATATTCGCGTGCAATTTAATTTCACTTCATGCACTTTGATGACCGGCTTTAATTAACACAAATGACTCCCCGTTTTCCTTCTTTCGAAGGACTATAAATGGTCGTAATCTCGAAAGTTTTAACAATGTAGGCGGGACAGACTTATATTTCTCCGTAGTAAATTTCACGAGGACGAAAAAAATATTAATGACTTTATAAGGTCCCGCTCTTTCGACGTGGATGAGGAAAGTATGCACCGCACACGCTCCATACACTTTAAGTTGACGATCCTAAGGAAGAATAAACTGGACGTTGTTGGTTTTATTAGACGCGAGCGTTTCTATTCCGAAGAACACATAAACGCGAGCTGGTTACACGTCGTGCGAGCTGCATATTTTCCATCGGCGATGGCAGCGCGCGAGAGGGCAAGACAGAAAGGGAGCGTGAGGGTGGGCTGAAAGGGTGGCGGAGAATTGCGACGCCGGTGAGAGGGCGCGAGAAATAGAAAGAGAAAGAGAGAGAGAGAGAGCGAGAGAGAAGGAGGAGGGGGGAACGAGGCATGTCGTGCAGCCTATATCTAAGACGGTCGCATGTCATATCAGCAGTCATCGGACTGGGATATAGGTATGTCTGTATAATGCCGCGATAGTACCTCGTCGGTGCCCCTGTGTGTATATTACGGGGATTTAGCCCCGAGAGCCCTCGCATGCTCGGAGACTGATGTGACCACGGAGACCGCCTCGTTGAGACATGCGAGCCGCCTTGTACGCGCAACCCTTGTCGCCTTCCGAGATCCGAATGCAAAAAAATATCAAAGACGTTCCTGATCGCGGGCGAATAACCGCGGTTTAATCAATCGGAACTCACGGGGACGACCGACCGACCGGCGGACACGCGGATGGCAGTCGCGTCCCACGTAAATGGACCCGATCGACGGTGATCCGCGAGGATATTTCTCGCGCATATTTAATTTATATCTATAATGCCTGATAATGCCTGTGCGGTGACCGAGATTTCGCCCGACCACCGGCATGCAAGCGAGTTACTTTATAAAGGCAATTCCGCATCGCGGGCTTCGCGCGTTGGATTTTTTTATTTCCCACTTTCTTGGAAATCGCTTCTGATTTTCCGTTGATAATTATTAATTTTCCTAAGCGTCCCGGGCGTAAATATACGCGATATAAAAGAATAAATTACTGGACACCGGAGCAGAAATACATATGCAAGTTTCGTTTCGAGATAATAGATATTTTTCTCTTCTTATATCCGACGTAAGGGAGAAATTATCGCGGGACGTGAAACGCAATTATAAATAAATTAGGGAATAATCGAGTTCCCCGAGCGCGACATGAAGAAGACATTATGCAAATACGTAGATCGTATTCAGCGATAGAAATACACGTGGAAGTATCGACGGTGATTTCTGTGTGATTCCTGTTCGGATTCCGCGCGCGCGGTCTCGTTGATGTCCTCGTTAACATATCTGATTGTTCAATAAGCACGAGGATATACGTCGCGGATATTCACTGCGATGTATATGAATGAGGTAGCGTGTATCAGCGATGAAAAAAAAAAAAGAAAAGTAGGTTGCCCGGTTGACCATACCGCGCGAAGATTAAAAGCTTCTGATGTTTCGTATTTAAATTAACTCGTTATCCCGGATCCTTGAACGTTACTGTAAAATCGAGCATTTGTAAGACCGGCCGATCAGACGCTTCATTAAGTATACATTGATACATGTCGTGGTTTCTTAACGATATCACCTGATCTAAGTTCGTTGCGAACGAGCGCGACGGATATACTCGCATCGTACAATATTGCAGGATACACGTGTCCTCCGCGAAAGTAACGGTGGCCGAACGTCAAGTTCGAAAGGCAGTAATTCTGTCAGCATAAACGTATTACAACTAATGGTCATGACGTGGGGTATAACGTAGTGTTAAACTGAGATATATCTCAGAGCGCGTACACAGAAAACAAATGGCGCAGGTATTAATTTAAAGCAGAGCACGAGTTAATGGTTAAAGGGTGCTCATGCGACCTTAGTCGTCATGCATTTATAACTAGCCCCGGGTAGATCGGATAAACAAGGGTGATAAGCTCGATGGCTTATCTTTTTACACGAACGTATATATCAAACATAATCACTGGCCGTTCTGGATTTATTCCCACCTGGGCGTCTTCGCGTGAAGAATTTCAAATCGACACTAGTTCCAATTACGCGCGGATAAAAGACGTCCATGCGAACAAATAATTTGCGCGATCACCGAATTAATCAGCGTTCGGCGCTCGGATCGTTCGAACGTCTCGCGAGCGACCAACGACAGACCACGGATATTCTCGCCCATTTCGTGGCGCGCAAATTATGCGCGTTCAATAAGGTGGACAAAGAACCATGGCGTGACTTCCGTGTTTCAGGTCAGGACAATATATTTCGTCATTATATTATTACGTGGCCGAGTAAAAGGCATCGCGTATTTATCGCCAGAACGTTATTTTTATCATTGCGCAAGCGAGACACACGACCACGGGAATACACGAATGTATATCCGCTGTGACCAGGTAAAGATTTATCGTAACGACCACGCTCTTAAAATCTCCGCTCGATGTCGTGTCCACGGCATATGCCACCGTGTCACATCAATTTTTACAGTGCCTGCTGGCATCTGGCATCGACGGACGAGCCCGAACAGAGCTCCGCATCGCCACGCGAGATGATGATTATTTTAATCTTACCTTTGGTCGTTCCTCTCGATGTCGAGCAGTAGACTGCGAGGGAAGAGTTTTGCTAAGATGCTTTCCATTTTTCCTCACTCGATTTTGTACCGAATTTTGGTAGATTAAAGTATTCGCCAACTTGATTACAAATATATATGGCTTAAGGTGTAACCATTTATCGCTTCAGAAAAAATGGGCTTCAAAAGTTCAATCCAAAAAGATGAAATAATCGCCATCTATTATGATTGAAATCTTTGGAACTCATATTTTGTGGAACGGTAAATTATTATATTTTAAGACATATATATATATATATTTCTAATCAACTTGGTGAGTATTTTGATACCAAATTTGGATACAAAATGGAGAACATTGCCTATGGACATTTGGCCGCATTCTTTCTGACACGATTTGATCTCTGCGTTCATTCTCTAGACATTATAGGAATTTGCATATGGATCTGGAACAAAATGCCATAGTACGTATCAAGAATACAAATATAACACTGCTGAGGATTATTGATAGATGAAAAGGTAATATTATAGCCTTCCTCCCTCTCCTTAATTAACGACAACCAAGTAAAACTCCTTTAAAACAAGATTACTGTATGACTACGTAAAAAAAAGACACGCCAAATGCAAACCTCGATTTTTTTAAATTTTGTTTAGAAAAATCACTGGAAGCGTCTATTTTGGTGAGCTGTGACACAAACTTTACGAGTGATAGTAAGCATACATTTGATATATGTTCTTCTGAAGAATGAAATTTGTCAGCGATATATAGCATTTTGATACTATTGTCGCAATCTAGGCATAGTTTCACACAAGAGCTCGGAAATGTTTCTTTTTGACTCGAGTGGATTTAACATAAAAGCTAATTTATTTTCAATTCTTTCAGAAATGTATAGTAAAAAATATATAGTGTAAAATGATTAGATATTGAAAATATATTTCATATTCAGGAAACATGATCAAGAAAATCAGCTCTTATTAATTTGTCACATTCACTTGGCGCAAATTTCTTGATATTATTATTTTTATAGCGGATAATACGAATTAAGTAATATAATAAAATGCTTTCAAATGCTAGCTTTTGTTAAATTAAATTAAATAATTAAATCGAGTCTGGTTAGGTTTTGTTAGGTTTATTTGTACGAAGCGCAAATATTTGGCGCTTTTTTACCTTCTTTTTAAAGAAGGTAAACTTGGTATGGATTATAAATAACGTCCTGAGTAATATAAAATATTTTATGACTTTGAAACTAAAATCGATTGAACAACACTTTGACGAATGTAATCGTTAAGTTTTCAATTTAAAATATTGATTATTAATAAAGTTATTGTGCAAAATGTAAATTGGGGCCATATAATACCACCTCTTTCTCTAATAATTAAAATATCTACTCGCTTTCGCGTGCGTAATCGTGATCATTTTCATAAATTCTGTCAGTACTGATGAATCCAACTTGCTCGCGTTCTCCTGCGCGCTCGATTAACGATTAGACTGACGTAACGTATCCGGTCGATCGTTACCTCTTTTTTGTCATATAAACAGACTGTCGAGAGCACGGAGTCGCTTACGCGTGTGCGTGCGTAACTCGGCGCGAACTTACGGGCACGCACATGTACACACATGCGGATCAGGTGTACATACAGGGTGCGTGCGTGTTCGTAAGTGGGTTTGGGTAACGAAAAGCCAAGCGTGGGTCGAGTGCGCGAGTGTATCATAGAGTGAGCATTCGAGCGGAAAAACGCAACTAAACGCGAGTAATTGGAAGGCCAAGGGAGACGTGGATTTCGACTCGCACTAGATTTGTCGACACCCTCGTCTCGCCAGGGACTAATCCGCGCTTATTATTTCATACTAGAATATTTCGCTAATTTTTAATAATTCATTAAAAAACGCATACGTATTTTTCACATGTTTATTTTCTCAAGACTTATCGATCGATGAATATACACCAAAGAATATTAATGAATACGTACAGGGACGTATTTCATGAGATATTTCGATGCTCACTCGACACCACGAGTTAATTTTTCTCACAATACCTGCTGCCCTGCTGAAAAAGTGCTGAAAACTTGTGAAAAACAAGAAAAAAGTTTCGCATCAAACTTCCTCGCATGTTCCAGTTTCGCGCGAGAAGCAGTCGTCGTTAACGCGTTTTCGATCATTTTTTCTTTGACGGTGGAAAAAAAGAAATTCTCAAGCTCATCCGTCCGCGCGATTTACCCGAATCATTAAAAGTGATACGAGCATGTGAAGTTTCCACTGAAACGCGACACTTGATGTGATACACGTTTCTTATCGGAATTTTGAAGTAAAAATTAAATTTTTCATTATTCACTGTACAGATCGTGTTTCATACTGTTGCTTGACAGCACTCGAGGTAATAAGTTCAACAAAGAGCACCCTTGTTCTTTGAGGAGCGTCCACGCAGGATAATAAAACAGAACGTTTCGAATTTCATTGCGGCTGTTTTCAAAACATTATTCGATCCTTCGAACACTTGTCATTATCATAAGTATCACGGACCTTTTGCTGGGCGGACGGTCGTAAAAAGTATTCGCCCGTCAATCTCTTTCGGTCAGTTTCCAAGGGATACTCGTAAAGAGGTTCCGTGGCATCTCGTAAAAAGATCGTGCGACATCTCGTTTAATTGAAAATTTACACCGACGCGCAATAAATAAGAATTAATATTTCGATCGACTATACTTTTTGATTTCGTATGTTCGTAAACAGAATAACATCCCCGTTCAAGTTTCTCTAAAATTCCAGACTATTAAGGAAAATAATATAGGCCTCTCAGGCGAAAAAAATAATAAAAATTATGATTTTTTGCATATTTTTGATCTTTTATGAATTATTAAAATCAGAATCAAATTCAGCAGCTCAAAAACTACAAAAACACATATCGTTTTTATTTGCCAATCTGGGAGCCAAAACCGGTCCATTTTATCTATCCTTTACTTTTTCTCTTACTAGCTGACAATCCGTTAAAAAGTTTAAATTCGCCGAAAATCGTTGCTATACAATTATTCTTTCAAGAGAATCCTGAAGCGGAAGGGAAGGACAATCCTGGCTTATAATCGAATTTGTAAACCGGAATCAGCGCACCCCCTCGGCACCATCGTCGGAGATTGTTATTCGCGGAGCTGTATACAGAGGCGAAAGAGAGTGAGATGGAGCGGGAAGTGATTTAAGACGGTCTTTCGTCCTCCTGCCTCCCTCCTACCTTCGCTTTCGAGGCTTCCACCCACCCTCGTCTCTCTGCCCGCGCCTCTCTGTCTCATCCCTAGCGTATGCATCGTCCCCGAAGAGAGGCAGCAGGGGGTTGCTTCGTGGCTGCCGCTGGCTTTTCGTTGCGGTTTGCGTGGGGGATGTTTCCTTCCCTTGTGAACATATCCGCACACTCCCGACCCCACTTCCACCCCCCTTCGTCCCTCGCTCGCCTCGTTGCAACCGTCTGCCTCTTTCTCCCGTGAACCGTAGCATATTACCGGTATGGCGGTGCCTTCAGTTCAGTCAGTGTAAACCCTTGAAGGCATTTGCTGATTCAAATTAATCACAACCGGGCAAGCCACCCCTCTACGCCTGTTCTCCGTCTATTCTGTTTCGTGAGCATCGACGAGCCCGCCAACCGGAGCAAGCGTCTTTAATCACTCGTCTTGCTATGTCTTAGTTATGTTGTTTAGTGAGACTCGTAAATAAATGTTTTTCACGAATTTAGCAAAAATGACAAAGTTCAATTCTATAATGGCAGTCTTATTGGTTGTTCTGTAATCATGAAAATGCTAAATTTTTCAGAAATGCGAGACATTTCTACAAGAAAATATTAGTTTTTAATTGATTTCAACGATTTCCTTAGAAGGGAATCTACATACTAATTATTTATTTCTTAATCATTTAAAAACTCGGAAAAATCTCTCAATATCGCCGTCGCAACCGCGATTATATATTAAATACACAATTTTTATCAGCGGCGCCAACAATATGTGTACGTTGTCGTCAACCACCATTAAGGATCGATCGAACAAAAGACGCGTCGGGATCCGATAGAATCATTCCCTCCCCTCCCTTGACGAGACTGTCGACGCTTAAACGAGGGAACGGAAAGACGCCGTGTCCGTCAGGGAGGAGTAGGGATTGAAGAAGAGCGCGAAAGGGAGGAAAGGTAGAAAGTGCGTTTTTCATCCCCATGACACGACTACCGGTGGCCTGCTAGATTTTCGTCGCGCTGCAGCGCCCCTTTCGCAGAGCTGGAAAGTATAGAAAGACAAAAAGGAGAAGGCGCGGAGGGTTGGCAGGGAGGGGGCACGAGTCCGACGAGAGTGCTCTTTAGAATTAGAGCAGAGCAAGCCTCCGCGCCTCTCCTTCTCGGCTGTAGCCTCTCTCTCTCTCTCTCTCTCTTTCCTCTACTGGCTTCCTCTCCTTCTTTCCTCCTCTCTTCTCCTCTGCTCGATGAATCCGCGAGGCGTCTCATCACGCAACATTACCCACGGTGCTCCGCGACTCCCAGTTTCTCTCCACCCTCTTACCCCCGTCATCCCTCTGCACCGCGGCGTTCACCCCCTATGCCCGCCCACCTAAGCCATCCCGCGGCTTCCGTCGGCAGCCCTTGCATCCTGGCCACGCAACATTAAGCTCACTCCTCCGTATTTTTCCTCGAATTCTATGGAGTCTCTCCGGGACGGCTGCTTTTTATTTTTCGAATGTGGCGAACGTCGCCGATATATTGAACTCGCAGTGAGATCGCGTCGTCCTCGACACTCGGCTCCGTATGGATCCACTTTCCGACAGCAGAGAATGAATATCGACCTCGCGACGTCGTTTCGAAAATGTACTATTTCTATTACGGTAAAATACATCCGAATTAGAAAATTATTAAGCTCGATTTCTTCTCTGATGGACAATAGTATCCTCAAACAGACATTATCAAGAATATATGTATATATAGAGAAGCAATGATATAATAAAAATATATTTAATTTAATAAATCTAATCTAATCTTTCTCTCATGTGTGTTAACCCTGTGATTTTTATTTTCAATTCCAGAGAATCGACGTATAACGTGAGAGGCAGAGAACGCGAAAGATGGAAGCGCGGAAGAGCAGCCAGAGGCTAGGGTGCCCTCTGAAGGGTGCTGCTACCGTGGGATGAGGGAGGAGAGAGAAGAGAGCAGCGAGAGAACGCGGAGGGTGGGAAAGAGGTCTCGTCTCCCTGTCTCTATTGATCCTCCGAGGAGGAGCCGCGCGCACCTCGTCTTCCACCCCACCTCATCCTCGGTAGCACTCTCCCTCTGCTACGAGAGAGGGAGAGAGAGACTGACGTGAAAGAGAGAGGAAGAGATAGAAATAGATGGAAACAGAGAGAGGGGAGAGGAGAGGGGAGGGAGGAGAGAGGAAAAGCGAGAGATAGGCGGAAAGAGCACAATCATATACCAGTTGGTTGATAACATTTCGGAAAATGTACAGAACGAGAGACAATGTCGGTACTCTGTACCAAAACTCGCGGCAACATTTGTTCGTTTAAGAATATTTCCACATTCAGTTTCTTTATCGCATAGACGCGTCCAGTTAGTATGGTGCGAAGTCGCGTCTAAATTTCTATTTCTCTTTTTTACAGCACAAAATGCGCTACTAGGAAGGTCAAAAGCGGAAACAGCGTCAACTTTAATTCACGTGTCCGCTGCTCGAGGTTCACGTTTTTCAAGAGTTTCGCCCGGAAACCGCGAGTAGACTTCTCTTACTACCGTGACGAAATCACGGTTTAGCGCGGAGCAAATAATATTAAACAAGAGAGGAACAGACCGGGCGATGTAAATTTCTTCTTTGTATGAAAGAACCTGTTCGTGCCAACTTGTTCGTCATGTGGAAATAACGGGAGACATGAAAGCTCGATAAGAAATAAATATGACCTACCATCTTTTTATATCGGACTGACGGAAATGTTGTAATGCATAAGTTATTAGAGAACTCTGTATTAAGTTGTCATCCATTTTAGATTTGACTACCGTGAAGTGCTATAAAATTTTCTATCACGATCGCTCAACGTCAATTTTTCTACGTTATATCGCGCACAAATTTGTTACAATTATTACTATCTATTGGCATTTAATGATTACGTTCGCTAATTGCGGACGCCATTTCTGTGCAGAGAACCCGCGTCACGATTGGTGCGGTATCAGTCATTGTCTTCTCCCACTCTCATTTTCCTCCTCTATACCTCCCTATTCTCTTCACGCGTTTATAGCTCGACTCATCGCTATCTCTACCGAGGGAACTTCCCCATTGGTCCATGATCATCCCAATCGTAGCGATGCTCCCCACGTTCATCTCAGGCTTCTACTGCGTTCGCGCGAATCCCCGGTGTCTGTCGACTCTTCGAGATAGTCGGTGTGCGTGTGTAGAAGCATCTCTTTGCCGGGATTGGACCGAAGGGAGCATCCGCTGTTCCCAATTGGTCCAGTCGTAAAAGCATCTCTGCTTATCTTTGCAGTTGCGCACGCTGCCACATTCGTATTCCCTTCCTATGCATCTGCGAGCACAACGGCTAAATTGGAAACTCTTATCGTCCCAAAAACTAATTAGAACTAGTTTCGTTATTTAAATAAAGAAATAGTTGTTTTGTCTTGCAATAGAGCTATAAATATCTAGAAAAAAATCTTTGAAATAGATTACAATAAAATACATTAAACTCTGTTAAGGAACAACCAACGATATTCTTTATCGATCTCGCGTATGAAGCAATAAATTACCACAATGTTATTTCTGCGACAAGCTCGAGACTAGCGAGAGCTTCTCACTACTGTACGCAATCGACATTCTCCTTTAACGTCGCCGGCACCGAGCTCGTCTCCCAGAATAGCGGGAACTGTTAGTCATACATCCTGTCGTACATCGCGCTATAACCGGGCGCCGTGACGGTCTAACGCCATTATAGCAGACACGTTGGAGGAGAAGCGGGAGACGGTAGAGACATCAGGAACAAGAAAGAGAGCAGCATCTCACGGCGAGGGCGAGAGAGGCGTGAGGAAGAGGATGAGAAAGAGAGAGAACAGCGGGAGAATGTACCGAGAGAGAGCGATCGTTGCAGTGGTGCAGTAACACGCTGCTGCATCTATTCATACACACCGCCGGCTTCACCGACGTCAACGGCATTGGCAGCGCGGCTTGCGCGTATCCAACGTGAAACACTGACGAGAGAGAGAGAGAGAGAAGAGCAGAGAGTAGGGGGAGAAAGAGTAACAAAGAAAGAGAGAGAGAGGGGGAGGGGGAGAGTCGGAGATAGAGCGAGAGAGAATAGGAGACAGGCTTGGCAACAGTGGCCATTTCTCGGTCTTCCTTCTTCTTCCTCCTCGTTCCCTCGTCTGCATCTCTCTCTCTCTCTCGCTTGAGGTCTTTCTCCATGAAGGAACTTAAACGAGAGCTAGGGTGACGGAGAAGGAGGAGAGAATGGAGTCGGCGGCCGAGGAGGAGGTGCAGTGACATCCACGAAGGGTGCGACCGAGCGAGATGGTATGATAATTGGAGGAGGAGACGGAGAAGAGAGGATCGGAGAGAGAAACCGACGCAGGTGGAGGACGGGCAGGCTGATGGGGAACGGAGGTAGCAGAGAGAGTCCCCTCAGGAGGCAGAGGAGGAGCACGAGGAGCAAGAGGAGAAGGAGGAGGAGGAGGACGTGGAGGCAGAGGGAGGTGGTTACCATGGCTACCAGAAACCGCAGTCGCCGCCACCGACGATGCGAGAGGTGTCACTGACTCCTGGCAAAGCTACCGCGCACCAACACGCACCGGGTGTGCAAGCACGTACGCGAACCTACACATGCACCCCCCGGCCACGGACAGGTACGTGTGAGGGCGGTGGGCCGCGTCACTACAAACACGCATTGCGAGACACTGCCTGCGAAGTACCTTTCCGGTCTATCGCTGCCGCTAAGCCGACACTCCGTTCGTGACGAATTTCGTCTTTTACCCGCAGCCGTTTGATCTCAGGTTCAGCATCCAGGCCGAGTCGTTAAGGATGTTGTGGGATACGGGTAACGGGCGGTGAAGAACGGCGGACTTTATGTGAATGTTTTGCGACACACGTAGAAAATTAGAAAATGCGGTTGAAATTAGAAAAGGAGCAGTTGCGTTTGTATTATTCTATGGAACGAAAAGGATACGCGGCTATTTTCCTCAACATTCGTGTCGGTAAGCTCGAATATGCGATTCGTCACACTAAGTTGAAAAATTACACATACGTCGACTTTTGAATATTCCGAGAAAGAGAGAAAAAGAGGGAGAGAGAGATGGACGAAAATTAATATGTTTTCATTCGGGATGTAATTGAATTTTATTGCTCTAATTTCGCTTCTTTTGAAACCTGGAAATTCGTCAGACATACATTTCACGTTGCGTTTAAATTACGCTGAACTTTGCTGTACTTTGACAAAAAACCTATTCTCTTTAAATACCAGTAGGTATTTAAGTTTTGTCGACGAAAGAAACGGAGTCATCGGATGCTGTGACCTGTCGAGAATACGCACGACTTGCTGTGGGTGGTACTCGAAGTGATATTTCTGAGAATTTATGAGAGAGGCATACGTGAAAGACCACACTCATGAGCGACCACCCACACACGGAAAAAAAATATAGTTCACATAACCAGAAATATTTAGTTGTAGGTAACACAGATGCATCATCACCCTATTTATTTTTGTATAATAGGTATATGTATAATTAATAAGACTTATTATTTTAGTGTGTCAACTGTATCAATATAATTGCGCGTGATCTAGTTATGGCAACCAGAACTTGTTTGAGAAGGCTATATTGCAAAATAGCGATGTTAGAAAACAAAAATGACTCACTCTATCCTAGTAAACATAAGGATATCGGGATAACTGTTGGACTCACTGTTTGTCGTCCGATCATCATGGTGAAGCGAGAGCGACCGTTTACTATAAAGTGAATGGATGACCGGCCCGAGAAAAACGTAGGAAGTATAATAAAACAGCTTTCGCGGTTACCGGCAGATGACTACAAGTTATTTTATGTTTGTATTTGCAAGACGTTTTATCTTGCCTTAGCCAACTAAATGGTGCAGTCGCCATTAAAATATTTGTAATTGAAATATCAAGAAAATCTGATTGGAACAATACCCGTCATTGCTGCAACACAAGTCATTCAACAATTGTACTGTGCTGTAACCACATAATTAGTTGTTCCACATTTTACTATTAAATCTGGTTGACGTCACCCGATTTTTATGTGGGCCAGCCAGACTGTTATTCCGTGTAATTTTCAATGTAAACGTATGTTTTATAGATTAATGGTTTACAAAGTCAATTTTCGAGTCCCGAAACTTTCTAAAATAATTGCGATCTATGTTATGTATCATTAAATAAGAAAACTTTATAATCCAAATAAAAAAAAATCTAGAAGTTATTCAAATTACTGACTGTCTCTTTATATACACAACTAGCAGCTGATCAACGATAGAAAAGAGATGGGGAGCACGGACGCGGTAGGAAACAAAAGATTCGTCTTTTAACTGCAGCCTTTCGTTCCATTGCTTTTTCGCTCTTCTCCCCTTCATACTCTCCTGCTTTCTCCTTCTCCATCTCTTTCTTGCACTCGCTGAGCGGGACGAAAATTAAATTAAGGCTTCCGAAAATAAACCCGGCGACATTCAATTGTTTCTCGCGGAGCCGAAACGACATGCGGCGACGACGACAACGACGGCGGCGACCAAGCGACGCTGTCGAACCTCGTAAAAGATGAGAAACGATCTCAGCGGAATGGCCGACCTGACGATGCCTCGCACACGATCGTACTCTACCTGATGGCGATCGCGTCCGGTAAGGGCAGTTAAAAGAGCCGGTTGCGTTCAACAGGGATTCGCACACTCCGTTACGAGAGAGAAAAGAATCAAAGAGAAAAGACCGCAGAACGAAGGGATGAGATTGGCACAGGTGGACCTTCAAACCGTTCGTCTTCTTCCATTTCATTTCCTCGAAATTTATAACAACCGTGACGACTACTTTTTCAGAAATATCTACTTTTTTACCGTTGCGATTAGCTGACGCTATAATTGCAAACAATGTACTGTTACAAACAATATACTGTTATAAAAAATCAATAACAGTACATTGTTACAATGTACATTGAAAATAATGCACCGTTACTGACTTTATGGAATGTTATTTTATAAATATATTTTTTTACGGAATATGATTTCTATAGATTACATTTTCCTAAAAACGTGTATCAATCACAAAAGCTGGTATGTACAACTTAGGTCAAGCAGATATCACCTATGACGATACCGAGGACGAAATATACTTAACCCAAAAGATGGTTCCGCGAAAAACGGCATTGATAGTATTCCTACGGAGAGTTACGTTTATTCGTCCATTGGTGGCATTACGTTTGTGACGCGAAACGGTCTCATTGTGCGCGCACGGCGTGGAAGGGAACTTATGTAATCTTGCCGACAGGAAAAGGCAGCGGGAAACGAAAAAGGGGATGGCGCTTACGCCACTGCGGCGATGCTCTTTCCACGTCTTCGTCGCTTATCGCGTGTACAGTCCGATTCGCCTCGCGGTCTCCATGGAAACCCGCGGAAAAACCTATCGATTCTCTCTTTGGACTCCTCTGAAAGAGAACTCTTTCAAGAATCCCACGGTCCCTTTCCGTTCCTCTCTTATCCTCGCCGAATCTCTCTCGTCTTCGCCGAGGAGAAGCTTTTCCCTCTTCCACCGTCATGCTTGACTCCCGCGCGTCTTTCGCGAGCGAAAGGAAGCGGGAAAAAGCGAGAGAAGAGAACGAAGTAGAGGAAGTAGAAAGAGGAGAAGAAGAAGAAGAGAAGTAGGAAGAGGAGTGAGAAGCGGAGCGCGGCAGCGCCGTTAAAAGAGGTTTATTTCGCTAATAAGACTGGACCTGTGCCGTGCTTATTGAAACAATAAAGAATCACCCCCGCAGGTGGAGCGAGGAAACCCTCAAGATGGCGGTCCCTTCCTGGTCACGCCAAGTGGATATGCCAAGAATACGTGCACTGGCTGCAGAGTGTCGGCTGATCAACTCCAGATGGATTTATCGCTGTGATATTGCGGTCCTCCACACCCCTCCCGCACCTTTCTTTCCTTCTCTCGATACTCGCGTTGTCGTTTACCACAATCTGCTTCTATAATCTCTAATCGACGTCTTCTCGCGATGAGAAGACGCTTAAAGCCAAATGTTCAAAAACTAATGGTGGTAAGAAATATGACCGAACGTAAAATACTCTGAACTCCGAAATATACATAATGATACACGGAGAAGAAGTTTGGTTGAATTAACATGACAAACAAACGCGTCGTGGTTGAAGGAAATAGAATTTCTAGATATAAAAACCGAATTTGTTTCATAAGAACCAGAAATTTGGTTTCCTTCAATCAAGACATGTTTAGTTCATTCATTTTCAAGTTAATTCAATCAAATCTTTTTCTCTATGTAAATTTTATATTATTAGCAATATGCATATTACACATTGAAACTGAAGCTATGCAAACGTTCCCTTTTTATCGAAACAATTTTGTGTGTGTGTGTTCGCGGTGCATAAGTAGAAAATAAAAATTGCAGTAAAAATCGCGGCGCTGTTCATTATTAATATATAAATCTGATTATCGTTAATATTTCTTTTGCGAAAAATCAACGGATTAAAAATAACGAATGGCCGATTCGTGGATCCGTATTAAGTTTGCGGTATTTGAGTGCCTCATGTACTAGAGAGAAATTTATTGGTTATCGGTTACTCTCACTTCTCCTTCGCGGCACCACCGGTAGTTTTATTTTACGTCTACCTTTCCCTTACCCCTTTCATCACTCTCTTCGCCCTTCCCTAGATTCAACCGTAGATTATTTGATACGCAGCTTTTTAATGCCGGATATCGCCGAGAAACTTTTTCTACGGTACTTTTATCCGGAAACCGTTTCACGTGTATGACGTCAAATAGTTTATTAATATCCGGTAACGCGGTATCTTATTATCATCAAGCGTGTAAATTTTCATCGCGACAATCTCGGTATGTAGCTCGAAAGTTGAAATAAAAATTGTTCTCCTGTTACTCGTGCTGCATATTTTACAAATCGAAGTCTGTAATCGCGCTATTATCCGCTGATAATCCCGAGACTATTCTCGTTATTATTTGTAATAACGAAACTTTTACGGAGACGAGTTACAATCCGGGGATATCGCGCGAGATATGCTCCGGAGGATGGTGTGTCTGGTTGAGAATCGATAGAGCTCCTACCGAGACTACCCCGCGAGACACGAATTCCCGGATTCCATGTCGCCACCCCTAAAAACCCCATCTACTGAACGTACCCTCCTTACCCCTCGATCCACCCCTTCGGTGCTCCTCGAAGCACCGTATTACCTCTGGACGAGAGGACTCCGAGCATGGAAAGAGAGGACGATCGAGGAGACGACGGAGCAGCGGCATAAAGACTCGGAGCGAGTTAAAGCGAGACAGCAGAAGAGGCGAGCGGCGAAAGGAGGGTGGGTGAGAGCGGCAAGGGGGTAGAGGGCAGCGCAAGAGGGGACGAGAGGAGAAGGAAAGGGCTGGAGAGAGCAACGCGAGGGCCGAGCACAATGGACCGCCTCGGAGATTCGGAAATGTCGAGACCCACGACCCTGAATGGGAGACGGATGAGGACCTTGCCCCAGCTGGGTCGCAGGACAATGCATCCTGGAAGACGAATGTTAACGCCGGCGATAACGCGGTTTAATGCAGGAATGGATGGTTTCTCGAGCTCTCTTGTCAGTATCCCGAGCCTCCTATCGTTAAGACTATCGCTGAACTGTCGATTCGGTAAGGATTATTTCGCTGAATAGTTCGTTCGATAATTCTGCATTCGTGCATAATTCAACAACAATATATCTGATACGACGAAGAGCATCGTTAACACGATTATTACGAGACGTTTTTTTCGCGACATACGCTTTAATTCGGACGATAAGAAACGCGTTCGATAATTCTCGTGCCGAAGACCGAAAATTTGCTCAACGGAAAGACATGTAATAGCGCAATTTGTCGTACAGGGATATCACTTTTATTTGGCTTCTTATTTTATCGTCACGGTCGTGCGTAGTTCGCCGCTTGGTAATGTGTTTGAATAAGTGTCATCGTTTCAAATGAGGACGGATGACCCCTCTACGTGTGTGCCTCCTCCACGGCACGTGTGACAACGCCCTAATAAATTTATCGAACCCCTAATTTATGTCGAAGATAATTGTACGTAATAACAGTATATTATGAATTGGTATCGTCCCGGACTTGTACTTCTATCTTTCGTATGTTAAACATGGCAAACGACATAATTATGCAATCGTTACCGTCACTATTGGAGTCTTGAAACGATTAATATACGTTATAGTTTATTTTGTCCGAAATATAAATAATGATATAATTACGAAAAATTACTCTTTACGCCGTTTTCCACAACATGAAATTTAATTTAATTCGTCTGAATACACCGGTTCGCATGTGCGATTGCGCTGTGTCTGTAAAACTTAAGATCTACGAAATTAAATCTGCTCGATTATTGCTAGAGTATTTCATACGCTATAAAACGCTATTATTACTCGAGTACACCGGGATGTAATATTTTATTACGTGTAAAATAACGTATCTCCCTATATTTTTACACTCTGTCGTGGCCGAAGGTACTTGAGCTTAAGACGTAACTTATATCTGATAGGCTCTAAGTCTTCCGAAATTACCTTCGGCCTTCTATATCGACCCTTAAATTCACGATTCACGATTCGAGGTGCCTCTTGGCAATCTCGGCGCGGGCATATGCCGCGATATTATAGGGGCGAAAACGGTAAATGGCTCTAATAATGCGAAATCTCGGCGGCCATAAATACAAGCGGGCGATATCGGGCCGGTGATCTCGATGGCATGTCCAGGAGCTGCGTTGCCGTGTCTCACGGTGTTGATACCGGGAGTGTACCCCACACGATACTCACGTGAGTACCGCGGGTACTCACGGCAGGTATGTGCGCGGCTTATCATACCGCCTGCGAACGACCGGTATACGGTCTTCCTGCTTCTTACACGAACGGTATACGACGGTCGCGATGTACCCGAACAAAATTCTATTGGTTCTATTTCCGATACGTTGTTGACGTTATACTCTGAAGGATTTCGGTGAGAAAATATAAATAGACTTACCAAAAGCTGAAGTTCGCTGATGAGTTGCAGATGCAGCCTCTCATTCACATCTGTAGTAGGCGTCCGGGATGAATCACACGATCACGATCACAATATTCCATATTCTAAGTGGGGATAAAAAACGATCTGCTCTCTCGAACAGCCACGGAGACAACCAACATTCTTACTCGAGCTCCTAGAACAAAGGAGAAAAGAAATTATGACAAGAGATAATTTCATAAGAATACATTGCAACGTTACATATGGGAACGATGAACACCTTGCACGGCATTTAATCATGTTTTTCACATAATAACGATCATTTGCGTATCATAAAATTCTCTCTGCTCTTTCGCCGTCTTTCGGCTTGATTTCTTGGAATTCAGTTATAGCTCTAAGAATATTTCGCTATTAATAACGTTGAAAGAGAAAGTAACCGAGTTACTTCTTAATATTAAAAATCGTGAAACTTTTTGATTTCATTAGAATCTTGAACAACATTATTTACCTTATGCTGTCCTCTTGTTGTATTATTATAATTTCCGCTATTAGATACAATTTCACGTGTTATTCCTTTATAAGCCGTGACGGGCGCAACTCTCCGTGTCGCGAAGACGATGAAAAACGAATGTATTAACTAGGCCTCAGGATAGGGTGGGTAGATAAGTAGGTAGGTAGGTAGGTAGGCGGAAGGGAAGCATAAGGTAGACACACGATGTGAGACAGGAAAAAGTCGCGTGTCCGTCGCGCGTACAATCTCACGCGCACCGCACACGCCTGCGTGATCCTTCGACAAGACGTTATGACGCGTCAGCGCGTAACCCTATCGGGGGTGGAAAATAGCCCCTGTGGCTACGCGTTTCTCTTACTCGAGGCGTCGCTCCGTACAAAAATATCCCCTGGCGAAGAGACCGGTTTCGCGAAGAACCGAACGACGCGGCTTTCAAAATTCACACGTCAAACGAGAAACCCGCGAGAACGTCGCTTCTACCGTTATTCTCGAAACGTCCGAGATCTCAAGATACACTGGTTCCAACGAACTAATTAAGCCCGGCTAATAACTATTCGCATTAACATCGCGATTCGCGTTCGGCCAGCTTGCTCTACGTGAAACGTTAATTTGTCAGTCCGTTTGTTTGCAAATCGCACGCCCGATGTCATAAATAACGATGTTAAACGCGACGTTATTTACGAGCGGTTCGCCAGTATTCCTCTTCGTGAGGGACAGCCGGTTCTTGCGTGTCAAGGCAATTCTTTCCGCGACCGTGGTAAAAGTACCTCGAGTACCACCCGCGCGTATACGTTCTTTTGTGCACACTCCTTCCTCTCCCCCGGCGCCCTCGAAGACAATCTCGACGTCTCCGGCGGCAACGGGGATGGCGTGTCGCGGTGGACATCACTCGGGGGTTACGAGGGGCTGTAGCGTGTCCGGTATCTCGTCGTGGGATCGCAAGAGACATTTCGTCCCCTCTCGCTCTTCCCCTCGCCGAGGAGTCGGCTCAGCTCCCACAAATGACCATCGCCGCGACCAGCAGGTCGCCACGAAGGTTCAACACGAAGTCAACCTCCCACCCGCCGTCCTCATCAACCCCCGTCGCTCACCTCCGTATCTTCCAGCCACGTAATGTCACGTCCGCGCAGATGAAACGATAAACGGATTTATTATGGCCGAACGAGTGAAAATTATTCCTGAATGTTGACTTAAAGCCGTTCGGAACGGATCGCGATCCGTCGATGAAATCGTCGGTGCTGAAAGAGAAGGTAATGAGGTGAAACTTACGTGATTTTATTGTTCCACTTCGAACGCGATGATTATACTTTCCGTGGACTGCGAGATTTGAAGATTGATACACTCCGCGCGGAACCGCGAAGTTCGCCATTTTTGAGACGTGAACTGCAGAAATTGGAAGGCATCGGATTTTCGAGGAACGACAGAAGTATGGAGAGCGAGAAGGCTGAGACGTAAGGAGAAGGACTCGCGACGCGAGATGTTATGTCTGAGAGGCCCCCGAGGTTCTCCGGTTCGATTACGTTCCGATACCTAAACAGCATTGACAAACACACCCTGCGTGCTCTATTTTGTCAGCCGAGTGACCATTATCGTTCGTAAGGCGAGGCGAATTCGATCTTGCTTCGCGTCGCAAAATATGAACGTTAATTCGATGCCTCAATGCTTTTTCCTATCCATCTTTAACTATTGTTACTTTCTTGTTATCCTAATGAACATAACTATCGATTGACGTCGATATACTCATTGTTTTAATCATCTATAACCTCTACTAGAAGCGTTAATTATTGGATTTCGTTTCTAAACTTTACTGAAATTTGACGACAATAGAAACATACCTCTTTCGAATTGAATTGAAGCATGTCCTATTCAGCTTTTCATCTCCCGTAGTATAATGCATCGTTAGATGAGAAGAACCATTATTTCTCATCAGCAATTAGAGACGAGCATCTTTCCAATCGGCTGTCCGAACGTAGAAAAGACCTAATTTTTCCGCTCCTTTGAGTTGTACTACAACGTTGACTTTCCGTTAGGGACTGTGGCGGCTCGTAACGGACGCTGCGGAACTAATAGGAGTAACGGGTCTAACCGTAACGGGTCTTTTTATCTAAACTAGAACTTTGCTCGAAATTCATAATCTCTTCTAACTTACTTTTAATTTTAATCATAATTTTAAATGTGATTTAATTCTGTGATTAAAATCTTAATTTTAGATCTAATTTCTTGTCGTTTATAAGCCTTCTTTACGTCGATTTCTACTTTACCTGCAACAGATTCAACGTTTGCAATTCAGCTAAAGTGTAATTGTTGTATACTATTTTAGATAAATAGCTATCCTTTTTCATAATTTTTTGTGTATATTTATAATAAAACAGAAATTTATAATATAAGCGAAATAATTATTATTACAAAAATGTATTACGAATGTCTTTTTTATGAGCTGCCACCTTTCTTATCGACAAATGAAGATTGTGATATGATTCAACGATGGATCAGCTCATTCATTTTCAAATAGCATTATTTTGAACACGATTCAACAATAGATTAGACGATATTTTATTTTATAAATATTACGAAAAGCCAACGCGAAAAACGGTTCGTATAATCTTTTCATTTTTAAATAATAAGGTTAATCGACAGAGCAAAGAGAATTTTATGAAAAACTCGAACTTCCGTATTTCGGATAGACTTATAGTCATAATAATTTTATTTGTGGTCTCACGATAGATGTAGTTTCGGAAGATTTTTGACTGAACAGAATCGTCTGAAAGGTAAATTTATAGGCTTCATGCAGCATTTTATTTATTTGTTTGTAATAATAAAATTGGTCTTGAAATTTCGAGTCTTGAGATAATCATTAACCGTATAGGATGTCTCATTTACATATCTCTGCAGCGACAACCCGGTATACTGTTTTGTATATAATAGGAACACCCTGTACAATATGTAGGAGTGCAGTAAACTAGAGAGAACGTATGTTTAATAATTACATGATTCAATCTAGCGTGATATCGATATTATAATATGGAATACATGAAATGATAAAATATATTTACATCGCGTAACGCGCACGACCTTCAGACAATAACAAGTATCCGACAAGTTCGCGTTTACATTTGTTTTTACATTCGCAACATTCGTTTTCACATCGCAAAAACGCGCTCCTCGAACGTAGCCTTTGTATTCCTCCGTTTTAACTTTTCGAGATCGAGAGTTGAGACGTAATTATTTGTTATAAATTGTCCGATAAAATTTAGTGAGCGACGATCGCGACAGGATAGACCATTCTACTTACGCTTTTGTTTGTCAAGTTAAACGCTTAAATCTAATCGATAAAACGTTATTTTTTATAGAATTGAGAGCAAAACGTGGCTGACCTTTATAATGTTTCTGTGAGACAGAAAAATGCATACAAAGAATGTTGTGAGCGTTAATGAAACATTGAGATCAGTGCAATTCATGTTTCTTGTAGATTTTTGTAGAAAATATAGTTCAATTGTACTTCTTAAAACGCATGTATTATCTAGCATTCAATATACAAAGTTCAAATATTCAGTGAATAACAAATATATTTCTTTTATAAACACATAGCTCGTTTAATCTTTAATGAGAACATATTCATTTATATGTGATATTTTATCTATTTTTATTTTCAAATTTGATTCAGGATATAAAATTATATGATATAATTAATCACTCTCCCTTCTTCGGTGTGACCCTCTGATAATTTTAATGCATAATACGCATTAAAATCGACTACTACACGAATCTTGCGATTAATTCATTCGCATTAATTTAGCTCTCGCAACCGTCGCACTCACTTATTTTGTAATCTTTTCATACGTATGTATTATACATATATTTGTGTCACAATTACGTGAACGGATGTGAATTTCATTAAATTAAATTGATCGAAATATCGCGGAGGTAAACATCGACAAGCAATCTATCGTGAAGCAATTCAATATAACAGTGGTGCGAAGTATTCTTGAGAAAACGCTGGAAATATAAGAACCGAACTTCTCGTCTGTTTACGCATTATGATTATAAAAAATTTGACATCTCTTCTATTAACCATGTCGCATGCAGCGTGATCGGTCTTTCGTTGTTTTACACTCAATCCTCAATATTCATCATTCATTAAACGATTTCGCAGATTCCGATCTACCGAATACGAATACGAATTTAAATTCTGATCGATATCGTTAAATCACACAACTGCCTAAACAGAGCAAATTCTTAAAAAACTTCTTAAAAATGTCTGAGATATCTAAAGAAAGATAAGATGTTTTTTGGGCGTTTCTAAGACGTTTTTTAGATATTTGTCCTGTCTGGATGTTATTTATGTTCTTACAGCTTTTTCTTCTTCTAATGCTAAAAAAAGAATAATACAGATTGCGAGAAAATAAAGTATATTCTATTATTATATTCCTTTTTTTAATTTTTATTAGATTATGTAAAAAAGCATGCTTTTTGTAAATTATATTGATTTTTAATGAGAAAAAAGGTAGCTGCATGCTGCTACTTGAGATTGAACAGTTTGAAACTGTTGAACTACTGCTGCAGCGGAGTGAAGTGCCGCGCTTATCTTCCGATGCCCGCAAGTATCTCAACCGCTACAATGTTCAGTCAGCCACGGAGCGGGGTACGACGCGGCGCGATCCGGTAAGTTGCTCCGTGTCTCTCGCGATTTTGCCTCACTAGAGGTGAATTTCGTGCGAATTATCGCTACCGGGAGTGCCGAAAGTAAGTGTCGCGCGTATTTCGTTGGAGAACATAAGTGCTTCGCCTCGAGAGTGGACATATCTCGCGAGACGGAGCATCGGGGTGCCGAATGAGACAACGGGCGTCCATTGCGAAATGACCGTTGGAAGCTCAAATCGCTAGAATGTTGTGCTCGCGATCCGCCGAGGAGCGTCGTCGTATTCGGGAGTGCCGAAAGTAAATATCATACGCGTACTGAAAACCGAATATTGTGATGAAAAGACACGGACGGTGAATATATCGCGAGATAAGCGTCGGGAGTGTCACGAAAATTTCTCCTGGAAAGGTCGCCCTCTCCCCTCCCCTCCTTTTCAAGGTATCGTTAATGGTTACGAAAGTTTGGTCCGTTTAACCGTCTTAGCGAAAAGGACGCATTCGAATAAGCTATATTAAGATAAGGGCGTTGTAAGTGCGATTGCGGCGCACAGATGTCGGGAATATCGTCGAATTGCTCAGTGGGTGACAGACGTTTAATCAGCCGAGGATCCGCGGTGATAGCGGTCGGCGCACAGCGAACTGATCTATCGACGGGACGCGCCGTATCGCGCGCTTGAACTTATCGCCGTCTCGCGGCGGAGTTGACAATTGTTCGCGGCGGCGGTCGACCACACGCAGGGATACCAACGAGCGTGTGCAGCCACGGCATACCGTGCGCGGTGTCGCGTCATAAACAACTACTCGTTACATCGCTGTGCGCTTTCTCCCCCGAATTTATCGCGGACTGGGCCTTCGGTGGCGCACGGCCGCTCCTCGCGACCCGTCCGATTGCCGGAAGTGAGTTACGAATGCGTCGCAAGGACACCCGCGCTCCGTTATTTCCACGGGGGCCCTATCAGTAGTTCGTGTCAGTGCGCGGGTTGGCAGGCATTGGCCAAGTGCAGTAGAGCTGCCATTTTCCGTGTGTTGTACGGTGATAGGAAGAGAAAGAGAGAGAGATAGAGATAGACGGGAAGCGAGAGAGAGAGAAAAGGATAGAGGAAGCGAGACCGAGGGAGAGAGTAGATCCTCCGGGCAGCGAAGAGGGGGGGGGGGG
>NW_014555591.1:376000-445288 GCF_001313825.1 Dinoponera quadriceps
GGGGGGGGGGGGGGAGTTCGAGGAAGATCCGGATTTTCGCGCTACGAGAGACAGATCGCCCTCGTGTGCGAGTTCGCGGGAGGAAAGAACGAGATCGCTTTCCTCGTAGTGTCGCGGTCGTGATTGTCGTCGTCGTTGACCTCGACATCTTCTTCGTCGTCATTGTTCGAGTCTACGCCCGTTGGCAGGTGAGAGACGCAAGGTGGAGGCCTACGACGCGGGGGCGAGTGTTCGAAACTGGACCGACGATCAAGGTTAGTGCATATTTCACGGATGCGTTTGTCTCCCAGTGATCTCGAAAGCGGCGTGAAGCGGAACGCGGAATTCGAGTGGCGCGCTCGTGAGCGCGCGCGATCGCGTCGTAGTGATTCTTCTTCCGGGTGCCGAGGTTTTCAGCGGTTATTAACGGTACATACTCGGACGCGCGCGAGTGTATCGGGTTTCAGAGTCGCATCGTTGTCAATTCCGTCTCGCGCGGAGTCTCACCGTATGCCGCAAAAATTCGCCACCTGGTGATAGCGCAGTTGCCAAACGTGCCACGCGTAGTTACGTTGATGTAACTCTACCTTGTTTGCTCTTTTCATGTGTTTCCTCGAGATCTGTTCTCGAAACAGTCTCCGGCCTCTTTCTACCTCCGACGGCACATATATCATGTGAATATCAAACGTGACATGTATGAATATTAAACGCAGTATACATTTGGCTTGAAATGTATTATTCGCGTGTCGAACGAAACTAGAACACGAAATTTAAGTTAAGACTACGAGCCACAGAAATATATGGAATGTCCTTGAGGTAAATACTAAATTAGGTAAATACAAAATTTTCGAAAGCTCTTTACGATTTTATGAATCTGGCATACGTATATATATATCCGTATGAATTTGCCGTCGTCTAAATCAACTTCGTTGGAAATAATAAATTTGACTTATGCATCTTGTATTCATGTATTTATTCACAGAGAGGAGGAGGGGAGAGTATTTGCGTATATTTCCTTTTCTTTTAGTCGTGAGATAGACGTTAAACGAGACACGCAAACTATAATAATTTCGGCCTGCTACTAGCATTGAATTTACATATATTATGCGAATATGCCGAATTGTAATTTTGCATTATGTATTACGTGTTTTCCTCTTTTCAAGCGAACCGTTCTGTGAGGTGCCCTTTATGCATGTATCCTCTCTTATCGCGTATTGTTATACCACAATTGTTACATACGGTCAAAAGTCGCAACATGCATCTGTATGCGCGTGTTTCTCGCGGCACAACTCGATCGAGAATCCCGGAATATTACCGAACCGGCGATCGGTCGCGATAAGAAAACGTTCGTGCGCGTAAAAGCCGGCGTGTGCCATAATGTACCCTCAGAACGCGTATCACGAAGGATGTTGTCATAAGATTATGCATAAAACAACCTACTTGCTACCGTTTATTTTCACAACACGTGGCAAAAAGAGACACGCATGAAGGAGGTCTTACTGATGGTAACCTTGATCGACTCGAGAAGGCACGATGCTCGGACATATATACGTGGAAAAGTACATGGTGATAAATTTTACGATATACGCCGCATGGTCAAACGACATATTTTCGTTCAATGAGTCGCACGCGAATGAATTCCCGCTTTGCACCTGAGGCTTTTGTAGGACGCTTTTCAATGAAACGCGTGTATCATTTTCATGTCTCGCTACGCTCAGCCGTGCTACGGTGATAGCCTTATCGCGTGGCTCTCATTATCTTCACCCTTTTGTCAGCACGCTAAGAATGCAAAACATAGATTGATAGACGAACGTACTCTGTCTCGGATAAAACTCGTCGATACTCGCCGTACGAAGTAATATTAAAACTGGTTGTAAAACACTGGTCGTTAAAACACCAGCATTAATTGTGTCACACGGTTTTAACCTTTTCACATCTTGGAAAAATCTGTTACGAATGAAATTTAAATTAATATTATTATAAAAGCTTTCGGATCGCTGATTACGAATCTGAAATTATAATATCCAATTATAATAGCCAATTCAGTTAAAATTCAAAATGGACTCAATATAGCGAATGTAAAAAAAGAAATATAGTCAAATTTGGATATAAATTATTCATATAGAATTTTTGAAGTCGTTAATTACAAATTTGAAGTTATTAATACAAAACTCGGTCTTAGAGACCAAGTATTGCGAAATTATCAAATCCATAATAAGGAATTCGTTATAACACATAATAAGTTGTAGACAAAACATCCTGAAAATAAAATTACTATACCCGCCATATTGGATCTGCCACTTTGAATTTTATAACTTTGAGATGGGATTCATAATCAAAGCCTTCAAAAACTTATAGATATTTATTTTCGTAAAAAAACCATCATTTTTGTCTTCATAATCATGTTTTCATTCTTCTGATGAAAACGAATCATTTTATTAATAAGTATATTCAATTTACATGTTTAGCAATTTTTTTACAATAGTAATTTCCTTTAATTCAATGAGCCAATCCGCTAGTTTATATGTTGATATTGTGAAAGTTACGATTTCTTTCATAACCGGTACGTGTACGTATCGAAGGGGTTAAGTGATTTTTTTTTATAGTACACTTGGGTGCACGCGAGTTTTCTCTCAATTCAAAGAATATCCGGGTCTTGCTTGGATGGCGATCAATACAATAATATCCCACTTTATGTAAGGAGCGCGTTGATTCTTACCAACACGTCGATTTTGTGCACAAAAGTTTTGCGTCGCTGCGTTTTTCCGGAATACAAAACGACTTCCTCGTGATAAATAACGATTCTGTAGAATACTTGACGTCTCACGTACTTTCTCTGGACCTCCGGTGCTTCGGCTGATTCGAATCGATCAGCCCGCGATGGAAATTAGTCAGCACGAAAATAGAATGCGCGCGTTATACGCGTATTGATCTGAATTCCCTGCAGCCGCACGAATGAGCGCGCATTCCAACTCGGATGTTTTTCCTCGATCAGCTGGGCTCCCGCGCATTCCTTCCACCGACTCATTAAACGAGCGCCGAGTGTTCACGTGTTTTGCCAGTCGACATTAAGGAAGTCTTTACGACTTCTCGAGCTTGCGCGCGAGAAATTTCTCCGTGGATTAATAGGGATGTTATGACGGATGGGCAGTGGCGAGGTTTCTCGGGACCGCGAACAGCGGTATTCTCGCGCGATATTCCTCGCGACAGAGTGACCGATCGAAAAATCTATTCGCGGAAAACGAGCCACTGTCGATTTGAGCGGTCAATGGAGCGGAATAAACTGGATACTGGATCGTTGCAATTTATTTGTGCTATTTTCGTCGTTTGAGCTCCCCGAATTTCGATTCTTTCTTAGAACATCAAGATTACGTTTATTTTAATTTTCTTTGTGTCGACATTATTGACTGAGATTATAAGAGGATATCGAGAAATGTTGAAGAGCCGAGTTTCCGCTTGAGGAATCGGGAATTCAGAGTTCGGAAACAAATCGCGGTCATCTGCTCCTTCTCGCAGGGCACACAATAAAAAATTCTGTGTTAAATTTCACGTGTTAAACGGTCCACACAAATTCTCGTGTTAATTTACCATAAAGTGATTACATTGAAAAGTAGCGCAAATATTATGTCAGAAATTAACTCAAAAATAATATCCATAATATATTAACCAACAATGAGAAGTAAAATATATTAACACTTATACATGTTGAATATTGACTCAAAATTTGAGATAACATAAACACAATATTAAATTAACACACGGATATAAAAAATTTAACACAAAAATTGTTTCACGAGAACCGATTCTAACACAAGTATAAAATGTCTTTTACTGTGTACGTTCAGCCCGAGCTGTCGTGAGAATCGCAGTATAGTGCCTTCCAGCGAGCTTGAGCAATTAACTCGCGATAATGTGGCAGCGCTACGTGCCGTAATCGTAACAAAAACATTTTGCAAGAATCGCACAGTTTGCGGGTATTACGAGTTGTAGCGCGACCGGAGCGGTACGTCCTCGTGTTCTTAGAGCGATACTTATGCCGATAATCTCTTCCTCTCTCGCCAAGTGAAGCTTAACGCTGTCTTCGTCGTGACGTTGTAATCAACCGGCGTACGTAAGCGCGACTATTAAATCCCGCGCACCGATGTTTTGCCAGAATGTTAATTGCGTTATTAACTCCCGGCGCCGATTTTCTCCGTTTCTTTCCCAGTTTTCTCGCATGCGAGAGAATCCCGCACGCTCGGCGACCGAGCGTCTCGCTCGGACGATGATCGTATATCTCTTAGCTACGAAACACGACTTTCCGACTGGCGGATGTTCAGTTTGTCGCACCTGCGAGACCTGGCAGCTGTCTTTACAGGAAGAGACTCACTGTAGCGTCATTACGAAGCCATTAGTTAAAGTTGACTAAGCTTTAATTGATTCTCTCTCTCTCTTTCCATTTCTTTCTAAAATTGACAATCTCTCTTAATTGATTTCAATTAAGATTACAGAGAGATGGGGCCTATACGTAGTGGAGAATCTATTTCCTTAACGTCGGGTGCCATGTTCGCGCAGGTGTTGCAATGGTGCTGTGCGCGAAGCCTTTGTGATACTGCGAAGCGAAAGTTACGAGTTAAGGGAGTCAGGTTGGAACAGGCACAAGGGAGTTCCAGCTAGGGGAATAACCTGTAATCTTTGTTTCGCAGTCCCTCCGCGCGCGCGCAATTTCGTCCTTGGCGAATCTTAAAACTCCGCCGTTTCCGTTCGCCCGAGGCTGCGATCATTCGTGGAGTCGTTTCTTTTTCTTGTTCTCTCTCTCTCTCTCTCTCTTCCTCCCCCTCTGTTTCACTGATCATCCGTAACTTAATTTTAGCTTTACTCTTTCTTCAAACACTGAATCACAGAGTTTCTAACTGTGATTCTAAATATAATGTACCGAAATGCACGGGTCTCCTCGTCTTTTCTCCGCGGAAGCTGAAGAGCAAATAGTTAATCAACAATCAGCAATTAACTTTCATTCGAGGAACAATAGTCGCTACTCGCTACTTTGATTCCCTTTTTCCCTCTTGCCCGTTCAGAATTCAAAGCGCGACATTCGAAACGAGCGATCCAACGATGCGATTGCATTACGCGAATTTCTCCCTCCGCCGTGGCCGACGTTATTTTTATTTAAGCACATGTATCGCATTTTTCAAGTGCCGTATAGCGCAGCGGGAATGACGCGGTGCCGTCGTGCTTGCTAAAACACGCGCGAAGAATCGCAAAAACAGGCTCGCCCCTCGTCGTGCCATTCGTGCGCAATTACTTTTTCCGATTTAGTAGCGCGGCGCGAAAGTAAATTGCCTGGTGCATCGTCGGACCGCAAACTCAGGTAACGTCGCCGCAGTGGCCGATTTCGCGTAATTAGGTAGACAAAATTACTTTCCTCGACCGTCCTCCAACTTGCTACTCACCGAACTCGCCTTGGTCGCACGCGTTGTCTCGAATTAAAATAGCGAACGAAGGGACCCTTATATTTAGACCCCGCCGAGAACTTATCGAAGCGCGTGGAAAGAAATTCCGGACATTATGACGTTCGAGAGGGCGTACCACATCATACGTCGCGTTTGCGCCCGACTTTTGTCCGTCTAATTATATAAAACACTGTCTAGCGCGCGTCGCCCGGAATAGACAACGTAACTGTTTTGCGGTAATGCAACTTGGATCCCTTCCAGGGAACGACTAAGCAGGCTCCTCTCCTCCTCTCTTGCTCTCGCGCTTCGCGTTATAACTCACGATTTAAAACTCATAAGGCCGCGTTCTCGCGGCGTTTTTTACGAGTCTCCGCGGTCTCGCGGCGACTCCTCTATCCCCGTGGAAAGTTTGAACGCGAAAACCCACGCGCACCCTTAAGTATCCTTCGGGGGTAATATCGCGCCATAAACAAGGTACAGTGCCTCTTTCTTAAGCCTCATTACATATTTTCAACGCCGGGCACGGCGCTGCACGGCAACATATCCGGAGATAGTTTATCCATAACGCTCGCCGAAAGTATAACGCGCGAGGATAACGCGGTGATCTTCTCGACGTCCCTCGCGGAAAATATTCATCGCGTTAGAGAGGATCGTGACTCCAAAGAAGATTAGCGTGAACGTACTTTCGGAAGTGCGGCTGGAAAATGGCGCTCTCTGAATGTTTTTTCATGTATCAATATTCCAAGGATTTTAACCCGAATGTTCGCCTCTGATAACCTAAATAGAAATTAATCAGAGCGCGCCCTAAGTCTGTAGTGGTCCTAAGTAGGCATACTCCAAACTAGGCCTTTTTATTGAGCCTAGATGTGACCAAGAAAGGCAATTTCTGAATGGGATTTGACATGGATGTCTCTAAGACATGTGCTCTCATAGAGCTCAGTTAGGGTCTAGTTAGCCAATTTCTGAAATAGTTTAAAGTGAGATTTTAAAGAAATGGAATTTACCATAATAAAGTCAAAATAAGACAAAATTAACTAACTTTCATTTTGATTTGCAAAAATAGTGTTTAAATAGAAAATTTAACGCAAACAAGATACAAGTTCGCATTTGAATTTTCTTATAAATTAGTAGCATAACAAGATATGGTCTATAATCAGACGTATCAAGATAGAATCTAGTTAGATTTGGCCCAATCAAATCTGGCCTTAATTTGTACGAGTGTTATATTTCTGCGTAGAATCTAAGTGAGATTGTCTTTACGAGGTTTAAATACAAGTGAAAAAAAAAAATGGTGTAAAATCTCTCCAGTCTCTGTTTTAAATTTCTATCCGGGAAATAACATGCAGGGATTTAAATTGGATCAAGTTGAGCTCGTTATGAACGCTCACTTCCCATTACTTTTTATATTTTATTTTACTCTTAACCATTCCGTTTTTATGTCTTTGACGTTTCCCCTCCAAGTGTCTTGTTCAAGCAATCTGATGATTACGCGTTTCACGTCCACTTAGAACCGAACGACTACAAAATCTCAAATCTCCGCGATCAAGGCAATCCGCGACGCGAAATGGTAATAGCGAGAAGCTGTAGAGTCGAGTCGTCAAAACACGTTTAGAGACCGTTGACTCGCCCCCGCAGAATAATCCGGTCCTGAAACCTGATGTCACCGGTAATATTTGTTTCGTACGGCTCGACGGCATTATTCGATATACGTTCGACGACACATAAAAGTCATGTCATGGTCTTTGGCGTCCTCCTTTGCCGGCTTGACAGTTATTGCGTTGTTCCGCCGTTGTCCCATGTTGGAAGGTCTCTCTCGTCGCCCAACGTTGTTCCAGCCAGATATCCAACACGCCCACGATCGTGCACTATCGTTCGTCTTGGCGAGACACTGGCGTATCTGTGCGGGTACTTGTTCATTTCGTGCGTGCGTGCGTGCGTGCGAGTGAGCGAGCGAGTGTGTGGGCACGCTGTTCGCCGTCGCAGCGGGTCAATGGCTCCAGACTTGTGTCAGGAAACCGATAAGAATCGAACAGTGCGCGTTTAAGACGAGACTGCGTCACGTGTCGGCGACGTAGCGTCCGTGACATTCACAGCCATCGCGGCGAACCGTCGCGCCCGGTGAACTCGACGCCGAAACTCCTTTCCCATCGTTGGCCGTCTCTACATTTGTTAGAATATATTGAACGAGTTATGCGTGTAAACGGTTCTTGTTATTGAGCGACTGCTCGTGAAACGAGGAACGAAGCCACCGATGACAAATACTTCCCGCAGCGACGAAAGCATTCTTCATTTTTCCCCGAATTGTGTTAATTCATCTTCTCGTTGGAACGTTTCTCGACGTTGACTCGATGTTCTCGACTTGACTACACGGTAAAAGACATTTTGCACTTGTATTAAAATTGGTCCTTGTTAAAAATTTTTCTGTTAAATTTTTAACATGTTCGTACATTAACATATTGTGTTTGTTATCTCTATATTTTGTGTTGTGGTCGATATTCAACATGTGTATGTGTTAAAATAACACATATACTTCAGTCAATTAGTATATTAGTATATCATGGATATTAATTTTGTGTTGATTTTTGACGTAATATTTGTACTATTTTTCAACATATTCACTTTGTGTTGAATTAACACAAAAATTTATATGGACCGCTTGGGACATGTGAATTGTATTAAATTTGACAGAACATTTTTTATTGCATATATTATTCGGAATACTGTCCGCTCGGTATCGTATCTGAAGAATCTCGATATTCAAGAGATAGTTTCATAAATCTATTAGAAGGATACATATGCCCGCGATATATCTTTCGAACGATGCAAACGATCGTCTTGAAAGAATTAAATGACGTTACGTAAAAGAAGAAAGGGCGAACGTGCATTCCGCTAAAACTTAATTAAAGTATGACAGTAGATCCTGTGCTTGATAATACGGTGCTGTTATATTCCGACGGTTCTACCGGCGAGGTGGAAATTGCAGTTTCACAACAATATACGTGTCCTGCAATTTATTACGTTTACCGTGATCTATATTTATCGCGCGTCTCGAGTTCATATTTTTCGAGCGGATATACAGTTTGCTCGCTTTCCACTCTTCCTTTTTTCTTCTTTTATTTTTTTTCGTTTTTCTATATAGACCGTAATGATGCCGTAGAGCTCAGCGCGCCAAGATTTCTCACGTGTCATTGAAGCGCTGCATCCTATGGTATGGCGATAAAATGATAAACCTTTGCTCTCTCATGCGTTACTTTACCTATCATACCAGCGTAATGCACTCCACTATCCCCGCGCACCGTTCATACCGGAGACAAATAAATCGCCGTGTGCCACTTGGCAGCTCCTGAAAATAGGTGAATCACTTTCTACTTTATTTACAATGGCGTGAATATTCTCTCTAAATACTCGAAAATTCCTAAAAAGAAGGAGAAACGTTATATATATATATATATATTCAGGGCAAGTACCGTGAACAACGCAAGTACAAGCAGAGGTCTCATTATTCAAAATCGATAACCTGATTCCCCGAGAGTCCGCGCTCTACATTTATTTTCGTACGTCCGTCCGCGTAGATTTTATATATACGCGGGAATTTTCGGGAAAAAATTACATCGTGGAAAAACCAACGGCCCGCTGGAAATTTGCGAAAGAATTTATGGCCGAATGACGCGTATTCGTATCTCGAATTTATCGTAACGCAAATGTAGTAGCTTCGATCTTCGCGCTCGGCTCACAGATGACGAGAAAAAATGCCGATCCATTTTAAAACGCGAGGTCGTCGTAAATCGTGCGAGCGTCTCTCGCATAAATAATGATTCCGACTCCGGGGCGTTCATCATGGAAAAGCGGGTTGATACATCTCGCCGAGAGTTTTCCGCCGCGCACGGTGAATTCGCCACCTCCCTTTTCTGGGGCTCGAGCAAGCGAGGGCGGGTGGTTGAGTAGAACCGACGGCAGGAAACGAGTAGCACTTTGTACAAAGGCCGCGGCCACTGAAAATGGCTGCTCCTTTTTCTCTGCAAATGCACTTCTCGCCGAGTGGAAGCGACGTCCGCGTTGTACGCGCGGCGGCGGTGGTGGTCACTGCGAGAGCCCCGTTGCTGAGGTCCCGGCGTTTTAGCGCCTTTCGCACCGGGAGTTTCGATCAACGGTGTTAAATGTGCTCTCGATAGCGCCGTAATTTCGCTCGAGTCCCACTTTCCGCCGTCCGCCCTCCTATCGATTTCGATTGATCGCAAACACCGACGGGACGAGACCGAAAAAAAGAGCCGTCCTATCTCGACGGCGGGAGAGCGTGAGTGTCGCCGAATTGCCGCTGTCGGATCAGCGATATCGTAGATCTTTTTTTAACGGCGCGCGCGGAAAGAAAGATACGAACCCGGTTCGCATATGCGTCCTTCCTTTCACCGACGGCCAAGTGTTTTCGCGCGATATAGCCGGTATTTCAGAAGGTCTCTCCTAAGATTCGTGGTTGTTTCATGTCGAAACGTCCATCATTTTCGAGTAGGTTTTCGAACGAGACGGTGGAAATTGGTCGAAACGGGACTTTATCCTTTCACTAGTTATCTACCTAATTTCCATTTAGTTATCGCCCGTTAATTTTATGACCAATAATTAACTTGCTTGTTTTAACTTAACTTATTTTTAGACTTATTGTTCTTAAGGAAAAAGGTTACTCTGAAATGATGGGGAAAGGATTATTCCTCGGTGTCGCGGAAAATCGGGGCACAAATTCTTGGTCAATGGCTTGCTCCTTCTTCATCCTCGAGCGTACTTAAAGTCTAAGTACTTTCAAAGTTGTCGCACGTGATGGGAGTCTGGAAAAACGCGAAAGTGCGAGAATATCCGCGCCGGTCGCCGGCGCTTTAACCCAATTGCCTTGACCAACATTCACGTATGTCTGCCATTACGCAAGTACGGCAACTCGGTCGCAGGCGACTGGCGAAGGTATTGGCAGAAGCTATAAGTCACGTCCGCGTGTCACAATAGAGAAACGGTGGCGACGGTTCTCCGTGTTGCTATCTGCCGCGCACTGTTTCGCCAATTTGTTTCGCTCGGCACGACGTAATGCCGCATTTATACGCGGCGTTCGCATCTCTCGTCGATTTTCCGCACATGTTATGTTTCTTCGACGGTATTTAGCATAACGGGGAACGAGTTCTGCCGCTCTGGTGTGGCAATCATCTTGTGAGCGAGAATTACCGAGTTTCGTTCGAATTTTGTCCGCGTGATCGCAAAACCGAGCGACTGATTCGATCGATGCAACGTTTAATCTTCACGCGTGAAGCATTAAGTGTCAATCGGTTCGAGCCTGTTGTTTTTATTTCCTCTTTTTTTTTTGTCCACGCAGACCGTTGTACGAGCAATTTGCAAACGTATGTACGAGTAACGCATACAAAATCGCTCCTTTCAAGTGGGATGCACGGTCGAAAAAAGAAAAAAAGCACTATTCACTCGATGTACAATTATTAACCGCTGCCAATACAATAATTATTTACATGAAATGAAGTTTCCCCCTTCGTATTATTGGGAGGAGGAGAGAGGATAGAAGCTGACAAACGACAACAGAAGCGAATGGGACGACAACGACACAACGGTCGCTTGGGAAACGCCGGTTGCCATTAGAATACCGGTGACGCGCGCGCGCGTAGAATGCACGATGCAGGTGCATAGAATTCTTCGATGTACAGGATGTCCCAGCATTGCATGTTTCTTCTCATCCCTCTCATTCGGTTTCCCTGTGGTCAATCTCGGAATCTGTGTGACAACAATTCCAAGATATCGCCCATTTCTCAGTAACAAGCGATTGCAAGGATTGAAACATTTGTTGTTTTTTCGAATATCAGAATAACAAAATTGTGTTCTATGTTTGGTTTTAAGTCAACTTTATTTAAACAATTGTGTTCGTTTGCTTTAAGAATTCTCCAGGTTAAGAATTCTCAGGTATTTATATTTGTGGACAAGTATAACGTTTAATTTTTTTTTTTTTTTATGAGAAACAAAAATTGATTCTGAATCAGTCTATTTTATATCTGTAAATGGAAGAAAGGGCGACAGTTCTGGGACACCCTGTATCGAAATGCATTCGCTGTGGAAGCTATAGCGCACGTTGGATATTCTCATGACGTGCACGTTCCTTCCGTTGCGATTTCATGGAAATAAAATATGAAATTGTCGAGCGGATTGTGGGACAAGGAGGTGGGTGGCAAAGATGGGAAAAGAGGTATGCTCCGATGGCTCACGGGCATAGGGTCGTGAATTTGCTGAATTAGCCAATAAGCGCGACGTTTACGATATCGTTAGTGCATCCATAAAACTCATTGAGACGTAGTCACTGCGTTGGTCGAAAGGGTCAGCGACGAGTTCAGCGTGATAATGTTCCTCTTAATTGAATTCTGAAACAATCGCTGAAAAAAAAACTCTGTTGCCGGGCACGCTGTTAATCGAAATATCGAGTTGCGTTATTTGGTGCCGTCGTGTGGCTGAAATATGTGTTCATCATCGAGATCGCACTGTAACATGCCGAGTTATTCCCCGAGAGATACATACTAGTCTGCGAATTTCGGTTCATTAGGAATACGCGAGAAGAGAGTAATCACTTATCTAAACGCAGCACGCATAGCACTCATGCTGCCAGAGTGACGTAACGTTACATTACCTGCGCTCATCTGTTACCGAATTATTCGCCCGCATCGCATTCAATACGAAGACGGGCGAGGTATCGAGAAAGTCGAGAAAGAAAGAGAATTGGCCGGAGAATTGGCCGCACCTAACCTCGGTCGGTTTTTGGCAAAACGTGCGTTAAATCATTTTTGTTCCTCTATTCCTACATACGAACTGCAATTTTATTTATTTTGAAAAAATTTTTTTATCTGTGATAAAGGTAGATTTTGACCTGATCTTGTTACTGAAATATAACTTGGACTTTTGCCTTTCAGAAAATAACTTTACCTGACCAGCACTCTACATCCCTCGCGGCGGTAGGTGAAAAATAACCTTGCAAAACATACCTTTTTAATGTATTACTTAAACTTTTTAATTAATTAATTAAAAATAGTAACAGATAGAAAATTGAAAAAACAATTATGTTGTATTGTTGTCAAAAGTTCAAATCGTCAAAAATTTGATTATTCCCGTTGTGATATGATTCACCAGATAGTACAATTAGATACAGATAGATACGATAGATATCACTCAAGGCAGATGTTCCGACTATTTTCCGGGGAAAACAACTAGTCGGAAAATTTTGACTTTAGGTTTTTTGAATTTCTTGAGTCTCAATTATCCTAAAACAGTACTTAGATCTTACGGATCTCAATATTTTTGTAGCTTGGCCCGAAATGAGTTAAAAAAGAATTGTGAGCTTTGTACTAATCGGTCGCGTCGAGTCGTTAAATTAATCGTGGACAAACTTGCCAACGTCATCGTCTGCGAAATACAATGTTAACAAATGCGACGGTGGTCGTACGCATTAACATTTTGCGACCCGCATTGTAGGTCACGGTGATTCACTTGAGTCACGACCAGCTCGTCAATACCGCAACAGTCAAAAGACTAGCAATTGCGCGTACATATCATTGACCGCAGTTCGGCTGACTTCGGGAATCACGGGTCATGAGAGGATCACGATATGCTGCATTTAGTCAGATCGTCGAATGTCAAATCGTTATCTCAGTAGCCACGTAGATAAGATAATCGCGTTTCGCGATCGCGCTTTCAAAATGGGACAATGTGTTCTCACGGTTCATATTTTAACCGTAATGTTTTATTCACTGCAGAAAAGTCTGCTGTTAGAACTGACCTGAATTTTCGGCCGAATCTCGAAAATTCTCAATGCGAGAGATGTGACACATTTATACGAATTTTTTTTATTCGTTCAACGACTCAAGTTACAATCCCTAATCCATTAGCCGTGGAGAAAAGTCGTATTTTCAAATCACCGTCTGTCGACCGCGTCGGATTTCACCGGCGCGTTACAATATATGCACGCACCGAACGCAATTTTACCCGTCCGCGTTGCACTCGGTTAATTGGAAGCGCGCAATACGCGCGAGGAACAATGCTATCTGGAGAATCCGGTAGCTTAATTTAACGACAGGCGACTGCGCGGCTGCGGCGTTATGTTTTTCGGCCGTCTCGGTCGATGCAACGGCGCCGTTATTAAGATCATTATTAGGACACTGTAATTACTTTATTAACAAGGGCGCGCAAAACAGAAATTGTACAGCGACAAGTGGCGAGCGCGGAATGCACGGTCCGTTAGCGAGGACGAGTTCACCGCTCGCCTCGAAGTTCGTCGTCGCTCGCTCGCTTTACCGCGACTCTTCGGTATCACAAAGTGATATCGATCATCCGAATGAACCGATCGTGAAACCGCCTCTCCTTCCCGAATGAGCGCGCAAGGTCCATTTTCGCAACGTATCGGCGGCTTCTTCGAGACGGAGCGGAGATTCTGGCGTTTTGCCAATTTGCATCGGGCTAATCTGAATTTAATCAATACTCGATCACATTCACCTTGACCAATCTGCGCGCTATTGTGCGACTGCACGCTAAGGAAGAGCCGGGTACACCACCTCGTGGCGCATTTACTTGGCAATTTACTGCCATATCTGCTTGTTCGTTCATTTCCGATTAGCTCTTTATTCGATGAAATATGAATGCATATTTCCGTTGATATAGCTTTCGTTATCGTGCGGCGTTCTCTCGTCTCCGGTTCGCGTTGATTTTCGGTGGAATACTTAAACTCGCGAGCGCGGAATTACGATGGTGAGCTTTCGAGATACGATTTAACTACATTTCATGTAACGTGATGTATAGAGTATTGCGGATACACAAAGGAAAATATTTTGCGCGCGTGATAAAATTAACTTCCTGTTTTAACCTTTCCCGGTTTAGACATTTACAACGGTTATTCGAACGGTAATATGATATCCTGCTCTCGCGCGTCAGAGAATGTTATACTGTGCTATTATATATTCCCGGCGTTCTTTCGCAAATTATTCACAGCATGCAAATAGATTCTTCAAACGTGTGTTCTATACGATACACAAAATAGATTAATTACACAGGACGGCTTGAATCAATTAATGGCAGTTAAAATGCTGATGTAGCTGCTATAATGTAATCACCGACGTGGGAATTTCTACGACAGTTATTATCTGCTACAGTTACGTGATAGCACGAATCTCGACTATTTGGCTGGAATTTACGTTCATGTAAACACGCGTAAAGGTAAGGCAACCAGAACCGACAGGCTTCGCGCGCGTTACAAAGCGTTGGAAGACTCGCGGCTCGTATATTCATACGTGTCTGCGCGCTTGTCGTTTACGACTATACATCGCTGCACAAGTCTCGATGACACTTCACGGTTCGTTTACCCCGGTCGAGTGTCGAGCGAATGCTGCGCAACCGGAGAAGCCCCGAAACCGCCTTAAAGCCAGATCTCCCTCTTCCTCTGTCTCTCTGTTTGATCGAGGCGCGGCTGGGCGCAATCGAGCGTTCAATTTTTGTATCATGTGCTTCTAATCGTGATCTCGTCGATTGCATTCCTCCGACAAGCGTGAAAAACCGGACTCTTCGGAGAAAGAACGCGCGTGACCCGCCTAAAAATGTATCAAGATTCTTTTTCGGAAAAGAGACACGAATTTTTAATGCGCAATGGTCTTTACAATTCTCATCCTTGTAACTCGGATACATGCGAAATTTTTTATACGATACGATACGATATTCACGAATATACGCGTTTAATTTTAACCAACGATTCATATCCATGAACATGATAAATTTGGATGTTGCAATATCTGAGAAATCGCCAGGTTCGTTCAAGTGTGTCGGTGCGAAACGCCGATGTTCGCGTTCACGTTAATTTTTAACCTTGCAGGATAGCCGCGGTGATCGAACGGCCGACTCGTCGATCTATTCTCGTTACAGAACTCAACATCGACATGGGTACATTCGGAACACCGTTGTGAGCGTTCATTAGCTTTCTGGTAGCCTGAACGAGTCACGGAGTGGTACAAATTTAAACCGGTTTTAAAAATATCTACAGGCTTGATACGGAAAGGTCGATTGCGAGTACAGGCCGACATACTTTATATTCCGAGTAGCTTGAGGTACTCGCTCAGCGTTTCGGGAACTTTCGGGGCGGGTACGTGCTCACCGAAATTGACATTCGCGAGAATCGAATTCGAAAATATATGTATACCGCAATGTCGGAGATTACACGCGAGTACACGCGATTTGTATTCAACGCGGCTCGGACACCTCTATCTCCACCTTTTCTACGACCTCCGATGATAAATGTTTCATAGTTCCACCAAAGTGATATTATGGGGTTACATTCGAACGGTCTTTGTTATCGCTGATTTGAGTTAAATCGTGCAAATTCTCACCGAATAAGACGGCATTTCTCAGTCAGTTACTCGGTATTAAAAATCAACGTTGTGCGTTCACTCGACTTGAGGCGCGAGCAATCGACAAGCTCTGGGAAGGTCCGAGTCGCAAATAAATTAGTATTTAAATGTTACATAATATAATGAAAATGATCTTGTACGCGCAACCTGCCAACGCGTGTGCCTAGATGAGTCAACTTAATTAAACCCGAGCTCAAAATTAAAACCCGATGATGATATCCACGACAGCAACGGCTCGCGTTAAATCACGATTGGTCTTTTTTATGAACTTTCGATGACGGGCGTTTATATATAATTAATTGGAAAATACAAAAGTCAAAGGTGCTAGTCTATCGATAGTCACGCGTTATCAGCCGTCCGACTACCGACAGTCTCACGATTGTAAAGTAGCATACGACGACCTCGTAATAGTTGGTACTAGTCATCCTGGTGAATGCAACATTAATTTTCATTGCTTCGAGACCTTGGCTACCAAGTATCTTTCGTCGCCGTCCCATTAGCAACAATGTCGTTCGGTATTACGATTCATCAGACGAACGAAAACGCACGTGTTCGAACGCAATGTCGCGCGCGTGTCGCTTTCATGTATGTTGCTGTTCGACATTTTTCGCATTGGAACGAATCAGCCGATAAAACGCTCCGTGTAAAACTTTTCCATAAAAAATCCACACGGCGCTTGGGAAGAGTGTGCGCGCATATCTCGAAATTTTATTAATTATGAAATGTCGCTACACATTAATTACATCATGTTCCAACGAATATGCGATCTAATTTCGAAACAGACGACTCTCTCTCTCTCTCTCTCTTTTTTTCTGGAACTTCCTATCTGATGAACTTGCTATCTAATCATACATCGTTACTTGATTCTAAGCTTATACTAAAATCATACATATTAGGAAGAGAAAAGCGTTCACTACATGATATAATTCATTTAGTAAAGATAAATATATTTTATCATGTTCTCATTAGCTTGTGGCTAATTATAGATTTAGTTAATTTTTTTTGTGCTACTATTGCGTCTACTGTTCATTTTTACATTTGTATTTTTCATTGCGTGTCATAACGGCTTTTGCTCAGTTCTGTTCATTTCCATTTTCATTTACATGTTTTGATTAAGATATTAGTGTGATTACTTCTTTTGCGTTACCATTGCGTTTGCTTTGTGTTTGCACTTTTTTCACTTATATTTCTTGCGTTTATTTTACACTCTTATTTTTACTGCTTGCCATTGCGATTCATATTCGGTTTCGGTATCTTCTTATTTCCTGATCGAAATATTATGGTATATAGTGCATCTTCTAATTTTCTGTTTGTAATCATATATTAATTTTGTTATTACTTGTACGTATCTACCGATTCTAATATTAGCTGTGTCACTTTATCCTGATTGCTCAAGGGGTTTACTCAAAGGTGTAATACATTTTTCTCTCTTCCTCTCCCTCTCTCTCTCTCTCTCTCTCTCTCTGATGACATCGAAAAAGACTTATTGAAGGAATCAAATCTAGGTTCTCGCCTTCGCCGAAGGTTACATTCAAATGTAAATTTCGGGTCGCTTGTTACGAAAATGCATTTAAATTCGATACGCGACATTTGTTAGAAACCGGATACGGTTTCTGTTAACGAACCACGAGCGGTCTCTTTACGCAGCTGTGCCACGACGACAAGGGTAATGTTTTTCGCAACGTGTCGCGCACGGGGGCTGGGAGAAGGGAGCTTGTGGTTTCGCTCGTCGCGAGAAAGCAAAAATCGTACCTCCTACTTCCACGGTGTCCGACGGTCAGCGAAAAAAAAACTTTCCGACGAGAGGGAAAGAAAGACAGAGACGTGACTTGAAAATGCAAAAATTCGTCGAGCGGATATCGCGTTATGTCACCGGCGGGAGCGAATGCGACGCGCTCGGCGTATCGCGGACGCGCCTCGAGATACGCTCGCAAGACTTATTTCGCAATAGGCTTCTACCCGCTGACATTTGACGTATCCAGTATAAATAACGATTGTTGCGTCCGGTGCAAATAATCGTTTAATAAATGCCACGTCGTCTACGCACCTGCGCGCTACGAGACTCGACATTTATTCGGCGCAGGTTTCACCTGGCACGAGCGGCCTGGAAAAACGATTGTTGCCGGCACGGCCAGGACACGGTTCCGCGCGTGTGCCCCGTCCGTGTGCGTATTTTGCAGTGGTGTACTACAGTCCGCCGGTAGTCCGCGTTAGGTAGGGCGTATATTTGTGACATAAATGTCACACGCCTAATCGCGGCTTCGCTATTTTAAACGGCGCTCTGCGATGGACGGCCGTTAAAAAGTTTATGGCTGAGAAAAATGCCACGAATTTAATATCGCGTGTGCGCAGCATTGGCGGCCGAACCAGTACCCGCCATTGCTGCTGCTGCTGCAATCGTCGTGCCGCGTTGAACAAGCCGTCCGTTTTACGTTGCAAGCCGGAGCTATACCGTGCACGAGTACGCCCGGTTTTTCAACATGTTGCGCGAACAACGCTTCCGGCAACTCGCCGGCGAGCGTGTAAATTCGACGTTTGTTTACGGCGAGCCGGAGGATCAGTGGCATTTTTTCGCATGTGCGATCGAATTAATTGCATTTATTCTCCGCGTATCGAAGATACGCGGCCCCGCGACCGTGCGCGACCTCGAAACTGGTTGGTTAGGCAGACTTAACGGTGCACGCGAGGGCCAAGAACCTTCGGTCGTCGTATGCGCGTGGAATACGTATACATCGCCGCCCCCTTCTCTCCTCTCCGATTCACCGCTCACTTGTCAGAGCGAGCCGTAGGGCTCGCAAATCGAGTAAGCTATGAATATTGAAACTTTGCAACCAATTCGAGAAACTCGGCGAAAACTAGCGGAATGCCGCGCCGTGCTGAGAGAAAATGCGCTTGTTAATTTACATTCAGCTTCGCGCGCGAGTTGTAAATGCAGAATTCATTAATTAAATGATTAACGCAAAGTGGGGTTTAACTTTGTGCGGTAAAAATATACGTAAACTAAATTTTCAATTCGACCGCCGCGAAGTGATGACATTTTCTATTTTCCAACTTGGTTTGTTTCGAAATGCCGTTTAAGATTAAGGAAGCGAAAGAAGATACAAACTTCGAAGCAGCACGCGGCCTCTCTTTCTCGCAGATGTTTCTCACGATTTTGAATGTATCTTTGAATGTTGTAAGGGAGGAGAGGATCCCGCGCTCGAGTCTGTACGCTAATTCTGTCGACGCTTATCTCTCTCTCAGGAAGTCTGTGAGCCGCACGATTTTGTGGTGATTAAACCACGCGCAATGCGTCGATTCGTTTCACTTAATCCCATCTCCGCGAATAGGCCACATAGTGGCTTTAACTTTGGATTACTGGATTTCGACGCGCTGTGAATTAGCGGTGAAATAAACGAATTAGCGCTTTCTGATTTATTCACGTTATCTTATTCTAACAAATTAACTGCTAGGCGCAGAATTACTTGTGCCCAAAGTGACTTTCCTCCAAAGTTATACAGATTCATAAGAATTTTTAGCATGGCTTTATTCTCCTAAACATTGAAGCTCAGCAAAATTCTAAGACATTTTTTCGTATCATCAAAAGAAAGTGAAACATTTTAGATGATCGATTTAAGTGGATCGTTCTTTATATTTACAAGCATGAAAATCTCCAACAGAAAATTTTCCATTTTACGAGAGCACTTCGAGTTCGCATTTTATGCTTTAGCTCGATACTTACGATATCGAGTGTAAGTAGTTCTTTTGTCCTCGAAATAGTCGTGTTGTTTTCTCGGTCGAGCCAATACAGAATGCGAATTGCATGCACGTGCATGCTTCACATACAACAACATATAAACAACTGCGCTCAGTCAAACAAGTCGCGAGAAAATCTACGGGCACAACGAAAATATAACGGATTTTATCCCTTTTGTCACGATATTTTTTCGTCTCGTTTATCTGCATTCCTTTTGCAACGTTCTCCCATTTAATCTCACGATAGAAAAATTTGATCGCTCTTTTGATCGCTGATCCTGCTTGTTTACGTGGCCCAGTCATGCAAAATGCATTCGCGATCGCCGTAAATGCCGAGAGAGTTTTCCGAAACGAACGTGTTTTGATCCGGTTTTTGCGTCTCGCTCTGCGCGATACGAATTCGGAGACACTACGCGCGCGCACAGCTCTGATAATTTTTGTCGATACGCGTGATCGCGCGACCAGCCGGGCCGATAAATAAACCGCGATCTTATTACGGTAAATCTCTTTTTATCGACGGTATCTGGCATTCTTCTGAACAGCGCGAACGGAAACGCGCTATTTCTCGTCGCTTGCCTTTTCCCTTTCGCCTCTTTTTCCTCCGCGATCAAAATAAACGCGCGCACTATACACACAGCGGGCAGAAACTTTGACCGAATCGTGCTTCCGATTAACATGGATAAACAACCGTTAATAGCCTAGAAAGCAAAACCTCCGGTTCCCGGTAAATCACGCAGCCGACGCGAACCGTCCGTGCAACAGCTGTTCGACGTAACCGCGACGCGGATTCGCTCGACTTCCACGAATCGATTTTTGACTGAAATCTGAATGTACATTTTTCCCCATTTTTATTCGAAACTTCGTTACAGAGGGGATATTAAAAATCGGAAAGAGGAAAGCTACACGTTCCATCGCGAAATTTTCGCTAAACCGTCCGGACACCTCGCGCTGTCATTTCGGCACGTCGAATTCATCCATTTCCTTTCGTTCTCGTCGCGGGGTCGAGCCACTGCGCAACTATGCGAATGTCGAGCTGCGAATTGCACCGCGACTTGCATCGGTACAAGTGAGGGAAGGAGAGAGAAAGAGAATACGTATCGATAAACAAGAGTGGTGGCCGGGGGTCGAACGAGCCAGCGGGGAAGTTTCCACGTTGCGGATGGTGGAGGCGCCGCGGGCGGCACGACGCGGCACGGCGCCCGCCACCCGCGCGTCCGCGAGTAGTCAATCGGGCTCCGAGCGTAGCCTCGGCCACCGCCGAATTCAGTTCACGGTGCCGCGTCCTGCTCCGTACATCGCGCGTAGCCTCCTTCGTCTCGGTGGCCAAGGTGGACTCGTTGTCACGTGGCCGGTTTGCGACAGCGCGCGAGCGCGATTCGATAAGAGAGAGAAAGAGAGAGATATATATACAGATAAGGAGCGCGACGAAGTCTCGGAGAAAGAAAGAGGGAGTGAAAGAGAGGAAGCGAGCGCGCGCGGTGAGGGCGGCTACCGGCCGGCCGGCTCGGTTTTATCGGCGAGAGCCATGGCGCCCGTGCGTGCGTTTTCCTCGTCCGGCGCGAGTTCGACGTGTCCGACGTGCGTGACGTTTCTTTGACCGGGGCGAGTGTGAAAGGCTGCGTTTGGATACAAAGGGTCGTCTGTGACGCGGAGCGGTGAGGATCGTCGGGAGAAGAGGAGCATTCGCGTCTGACCTCGAAGACTGTTCGGCAGGGACTGTCGTCGCGGCGTGTGCTAGCGAGAGGGACACCTGTCTGGCCGCGATAGTAATTGCTGAATCCGCGCGACCGATCTAGGTGAGTGTACGAGGCAACATTCGCGCTGCGAAAATCGAACGCGTAATATCGAGTCGAAATCCGGACTAACGACAAACTTGGATTGTTGACGAAAGAACTTGCGGATTGTTGTTCGGGGAGACGTTCATAATTCAATTCAATTAGATTTCATCTCGACGGCGGGGATTACATTTTCTGGAGAACTACACTCTTCGAAGCGACAACTTTGCCCGTAACTTCCTTCAATTAATCGAATAATCGACGCGAAAATAAATGTGCTCCCTCCCCTCTCTTCTTCCCCTTCCCTCTCTCTCTCTTTGTCTCATTCTCTCTCTATCGTATGAGTACGCGCGAGTGCCGTGCCAAGTTTCGAGCTCGATATCGGGGCACGCGTTAATTTTAAATTAATTTCATACGCCACTCCGCTTTAAAATTCAACTCTAATGGATTGAATAAGCGAGCGGTTGACAAGGCTGCTATTGAAAAACGCGTTCTCTCACCGGCCGAATATTTTGGTCGAGCTCCCACGAGGAAGTCTGGCGATGAAAATGTTTCTGATGAAAAAGCCCGCGTTCTCTTTGAAACGTTTTATCTGGTGCATTGCGCGTTCTCCCGAAAATTGGTATAATTTGAAACGTACACTTTTATCGTCGCGCATTGTGCCGTTCAAAATTTAGCGTGAGCCTCTGTTTGCCGATAGCGCGGAACGATGCGATCGCGGAACAAACAATTATCACACGCAACCGTAGCTTTATGTTTTCGGCAGGAAAAACTGGATTTTCTTTTCCCAACGAATGGTGAATAAATCCGTCGACTATTACGGACACGCATCAGCATTTAGAACAGTGATATCTCTGACTCATGTAGATACATAATTCATGCACCAGTCACGCCAATTATCACAGAGTGATAATTATACGACATATTCTACCCATCAGTCTAGCATTCTACAACACATATACACGTACACACATGAAATTTAAATTATATTTAAAGTCAAAACAGCGAAAAATTCGTTGAGAACCTCGTATGTTTTTCGCGAGTATCCGAAATTGTTGTCACTCATCGTTACATCGATTCCGCATCAAACATATTTACGACATTCTTTTATCGTCGTATTGCCAGCGTCTCTTTTATCGGTCTTTACATAAGAACGTCGATATCTATAAAATAAAATTGCCCAAATGGCAGTCTTCCGGTTTCCTTCGACGCCAATGAACGATGCCGATCGTGCTGATTTATTTATTTTCAACGTGATCGCAGCAACGTGCTTACAATGCGCCGTTTTCGAGCTCTTTCTCTCTCTCTCTCTCTCTCTTCCGAAGTGCTAATGAGAATTTATCGGTAAATTCATGAAACGGCGGGTGGTAAACTCTAATGAATTGCTCCGTTATTAACAGCGACGCCACCGCGCAACGCGTTCGCGGACTTCGAATGCGCGAGCTCGCATATTTTCGAGCATTCGTTGCGATGCGGTTTAGCAGATAAACATTCGTGGTTGGGAGCGCGTTGAGTTGCCTCTTCCACTTTTAAGTGATATATTATTTCCTGACTCTCTTGGATTCGCTCGGATTTTCAGGAGGGGAAAAAGTATCGTCGCGGTAAAAGGTTTTACTCTATTAAATATACACAGACCGTATGACATAATCGATATGTAATTTTTATATGTGCTTTTTAGTCTCTTTTATTATTTCCTCATGCGCCAGCTCGAAAAGGAACAATGCTGTGAATGGACGGTATGAAGAATCGAGTTTCGAAAGATTTTTTGTCTTTAAAAATCGAACTGTCGCGATTTACGTTCATAATTCACACGTCCCTCGATTTGCGATACGCGGCAGGTTTTTCCTTAACAGTAACGCGTGTACTTGACGCTCGTGACTAATTACTCCGTACTCCCGGTTGAAGGCCTGCGGGCTTTGCCGTGTATAATTAATCAGAAGCTTTCTTACCGCAAGCTTCGCCGTTCTGCATGCAGGCGATCGAAATTATAATCTTTCTTGATATCAAATAGTATAACGTGAAGAGAGAGTACTTGTATTTATTATAATCAAGCACGCACCTACGCACGCGAGCACACGCAGTTTCACAGCATTATAGATTACCGCGAATTAATTACTCACGATCATGGGATAGGTTAGAACAATGTTATTTTATTAGTTCGTTATTTATGATTGTAATAACGTAATAGCGTGATAAATAAATGATATAACTGTATTATACAATTTGAAGTTTATAATCGGTCGTTAAAAGTAATTTATGTAATAAAACATATGAAAGTATTATTTTACAATTATAACAACAAATTTTAACAAACGTTAAACTTGCGTGCAACATTGACTATGTTGTTCGAGTTTCTTATTTGTCAAGAATATTTTCATGTACATTTATACGCGTTGCAGTTACATGTCTCGGTTATTATCGGTTTTAATAAGCGAGGATACCTCAATGCTTCATTTTAGATCGTACGAATGATACATTTAGTTTTTCAACTCGCATCGTCATTTCAAGTGTAATACGTGTATGCTAAAGACTCATTTATTCGTGATATACGACGTTGACTATATAACGTTGGGTTACATCACGAATCGTAAACACGAATCTAACGTTGCGATGCAAATTACTGGGAAAATAGGCTATGATATCGCGAAAAAAAGGTTTTATACGTGTGACGTCGTAACGAGGAAATGCGGTATAGGAAAATATGGTAAATATTTTCCGAACATTGCCACATTGCGACACCGAATGTTTGCGACGACTTATGCTGTACCATACGATACCACAAGTTTCCGCGATGGCTGATATTACGTTTGATGCCGTATATAAATTATATATCCGTATATATACACATAGACTCTTCTGAAGAAACGAGAATATACAGAGGAAGCAACCGCGCTTGCATTACAGACTGAATTGAACGTTGCGCGAATCAATCCAAAAATCAGTCGGCAATGTAATAAGATCATATTCGACTGCATAATGAGATCGTGTTCGGCGGTGTAACAAGATCGCACGCTTTTCGCGCTAAAATTTCGCCTCAGCTCCGAAGAGAAGCTTATCGCTCATTTGTCCACCAGTCATTCGCAGTGCGTTCAGTGCCTTTAATTTTACCCAACATTATGTACGAGTACGTCTTGAATCTGCGGCGGTCACTTTTTAACCGCTTTGTGTTATTACTCCGCTCATACGCAATGGGCCGTGATATAGAACATGTGGTGACGATGTTCGATGTTCATTACTCGAATTTCGAAAATATCGAAGCTTCGAAACATCGGAATTATAAGATTTTTTAACTATGTAATATCTGTGGTACATCGATTTATTTATAAAAGTATATAACGTTTCTCAGTATTCCCTGAATAAAATACATGTAGACATTAGTTTACTGGATTCGCAAGATTGTACTCTTCAAAGCTTCGAAACTTCGAAGCTTACGGCCTTTGGAAACGAATCTTCGAAGCTTCGCCTTACTAAAATTCGAAAGTTCGAATTTCCTTCGAGGTTTCGAAGCTTCAGAATTATCGGAGATTAACAGCCCTAATATATAACGCCCGGAGGAGAGCGTGACGAGGAAAGCCACATAGGTTTTTGGTCGGAGCGATTTGGCTTTGGTATTAAAGCCAATTATCGTAGATTGCGTTCAATTAAAAACGTATTCGATATGAATATATTGAGTGATTGAGCCTCGGCCGGCCATTTGACGTTTAATTTTTTAATTTTAATCCGGAATCTCGTATTCAAATAATACGTTTCGAGTAGAATAGGAGCTCACGAAAATTGGGTTTAATTGCTCCGTGAGCGATCCGAACCGTTTCAATCGCAAACGTTGTTAGAACCCCGCCCAATTAAATTCCTCTCTTCGCGTTTTATTTCGCCCGTCACCCCGTCGTTTTTGCCGTGAACATATTTCGGATAAACGCGCAACACTGGAATGTGACGCGTCTCGAATTCATTCGTGTGCCAATAATACGATGATACGTAAATTTGCACGGACAATTACCGCAACAGTTGACCTCGCAACACTTTTTCACTTTTTCGATGCTTACCATACTGAAAGAGCAGTATTGCAAAGACTTTTGTTTAGCCGGCTACACCGGCTAAACAACACCGCAGACTCATATTTCAGCATTGAGAGGGAACGTTGCCTATTTTTAAGGTCCTTTGTTTCCACGTTTATTCCCGTGTAGTCATTAGAGGTATTTGTAACAGCTGGGAATTTGAATATGCTGAGAATGCATCGCACACGGTTAACGGGGAAAGGCGGGTATTATCTGGCCGGTAATAATGTCTTTGTTTCCTCTGTCGGTAGCATATCATCGACTATGGCTGGTCGTTCGGAGGGTCTCACTGCGAGGACGTTTGGAGGAAGTTACGCAGTAAAAGCCTTCGGATCGATCTCCCCCGTTGCGCGTACACACTGTCGCGGTGCGGAAAATGAGCTGTTAGTGTCCTGTTAAAGCTATTAACGGTGTTCCGTGCTGCACATCGCGTCGTACACATATCGCGCAATAGCGTTATCGTCGAAGGCAATAGTTAGGCATTACCGTCTCTAATCTCTCCCCTCGCGACGTGCCCGTCGCTATGATTGCAGCAGTCAATTCCGATTTCCTGTCAGATAATTTTCCCTTTTTATCAACACTTTTAATCTTCGTAAAAACTGATACGGGAACCGTCCGACCTTCTACCGTTTCCTCGTGATATTTTTGAAACAGATATGAAATATAGAATTGTCATTATGTGGTTGGTGAAACGTGGGTGTATATAAGGTGTCCCAAAATTCCCGCATGGTGAATATACAGGGAGATTTTTTGATTAGAAGAAGGAACTTTTTCCTTTACCAAAATTGCGTCCGAATCATAGTATCCGAGAAACAAGCGAAATGGGGTTTTTTTGCGAGTTAAGCTTTAGAACAAATAGGTAGCAAAATTATCTTTTTCAGTCAATTTCAAGTAGACTTTACTTCAATAGAATTTTAATCTAAGGCTTAGTTCCAAAGATATGTTGAAAGTTGGAAAGTCACCGTAAATGATGACCTTTCCCGACATTTTCGTTGAGAAAAAAGTCAAGTTCTTCTTGTATGAAAAATCTCATACATTCTGAATGCGGAAATTTCGGGGCATCCTGTATGATACGATAGACGTGTATGAGAACACAACTTATCTGAATAACTATGACGAATCGGAATTTCTCGGCGACACTTTCAAGTCGAAGGTGATTCCGGCGTAAATCGCGGCGAATGATTTGCGTCTTTTTCCCGCGTATTTTTGGAACGGTGCCTCGGATGCGCCCCGAGCCCGACATGAGCGGCGAAAGCTATTTAACATCGCGTAATAATAATAAAAACAGCCAACGGTCGCGTGGGGTGCGATGGCATGCAACAAAATAGCGGCTATATATCAAGGTGCGCGCGCGAGCGTTTACGCGCAAAGAAATCAGATACGAGCGGGCGGAACCGCGAGAGGCCGCGAGTGTTAACAAAAAGAACGGAAACGGATCCTAACGACCGCGGTGTGCGCTGTCATTAATCACGAGCAACAAACGTTTTAACTCTCTTTCGTCTGTGCACTAAATCCCCGGCGAAGAAGCGAGCGCACGTTTGTTGCGGCGCGGTTGTGTACCTTCCTTCCGCGCCTTTTGTATCTGTCTCGAGATGGGTTTACATCGTAGAATCGACGCTCCGGGCATTTCGTCGAGAGATGCGGACCCAGTTCGCTCGATCGTATAACGAGACGGGCGATTCGCAGTGACTTTATAATACGATCCAGTCTCGGTGAGACTCGCCCCATCCTCGATGAAAATTTATACGCAGCGGTTCAATTCGTACGTCCGTAGAAAAAGATTGCACGTGTTACTGCGGACTACTGGGTTATGATCGGAACTAGATCGTGATCCTTTTTACGTGGCAAGTCGAGCTTGAGTTTTCGTCAAAACGCGGAAAGACCGCGTCAGTGGTTGGGGCTGCCCTCCGGAGCCTGTCGACTGTTAAAGGGACGAAGGGAAGTTACGATTGCACGCGATACCCGCGTATCGCCTCCTTTAGTAGGAGATGCATTTCACGTCAGGGGGTTGCGCGACAGCAGTCGTCTCTCTGCCGCGCAATGACGTGTCGTAAAAATGTTACATAAACCGGCTGGAAATGTTCCGCGTTAGCAGAGCGTTTGCCCGTTAGTGCGAACTTCAGTCCGCTCCAGTTGGTACCCTGAGGAAGGCCGACGTAGTAAGAAGGGCGCGGTCTTTTGAATAATAACACGAAGTGACGTCGTGCGTTGTTATATAGCTGTTACATTAAATTTCGTATCACCTTTCCCTACTTTTTTCTTTCACGTTAACGTGCCCGGAAGAAACGGATCCGCTGGATTTTGCCAACAGAGAGATACGTTACTGCTCATTAGTTTTGGGACATCCGATAATAACGTTGTCCTAATTTGCGCAACCAAACGGCGGCAGACGCTGGTTGCACCGATATGAGTCAGAGCTAACCCTGCTTAATTAAATTTTCCTTCTCTATCCACATTATGAATATAGAACTATGACCTAGGTTAGCGATAACGAATCATTACCGTATAATTAGTTGGCCCAAATTATCGGCGAAACCTAGCCGCGATGATACGAGCGTTATCGCGAGTGTAAGTAGTAGTGTTTAGAGCGTTAAATGTGCGGTCGTACAAAGTGTCGTATCGGTAAAGAACCGTACAAGTCTCTTTATCAACGGGACACCTCAATAATGATATCTGAGAAATTTCTTGATCGACAAATTTAACTTGAATTATTCCGCTTCTTTTCCTTCCTCAAGAATTTTCTTTCGTGGAGCTTCTATTCAAATTGATAGTAATGCAGATACTGGAGCGAGTCCGAGTAATGAGCAACCTTAGACAGTTATCGTATCAACAGACGTAAGACCGTAGATGATGTAATAGCGAGGAAGTTAACGATCAAATTATCTAATGAAGTCGGTACTCGCAAATGATATGCTCCTGAAGCAACAAGGCTAATTTTACGTTTAGTCCATGCCACTACGCCTTCTCGCTCGACAGCAAGGATATAACTTATTATTCAAAATTAATATCATATATCGGTCCGTCGTTTCGCGAGAACAGCCGTGCGTCTAATGAGAAATTAAATTATCCGAGATACTTCATACGGCTCGGCGATTAATTCCCGCGAGTAAAATTGATCGCAGTAATTTCGGGATAGGAGAGAGAAGAGAGAAAGACAGAGAGAGAGAGAGAGAGAGGGAGGTAGAGAGAAAGAACAGAAGAGAGAGAGAGAGAGAGAGAGAGAGATATTGCCGAGGGAGTGTGAAAAGCCATTTATCGGGATGGAAATTCTTCCCGTCCGTCGTTCATTAATAATTAAATTATCGGATTCCCCCAGGAGAATGAATTCAACGGCGGCGGACGCGATATCAAAGAAACGAGATATATTCTACATGTGAGTGTGCTCGCATGTTCTCCGTGCGCTGTAATTAATGACTGTATCGATGACATAAATCGACGCGTTAACACAAAGTACGAGAAGTAAATTCGCTCGCACGACGTTAATCAAACACAGGGAATATTCTTTATTCGCTCATTTTTATCGATTTGCAAAGGCGTGTTCGCGTCGTCACCCCGCGATTATGCGCGTCGAATTTCGACCGAGTTATTAAACGCATTTTATCGCGAGGCGAAGCTGCGTCACGGTCGTCTTTAAGCGGAAATAGCCCTCCTCGAGTATAGTATAGTAGAGTAGTTGCACATGCTCGGCTATAATGACGATCTGCGAGAAGAGAGATAGGGGGAAACGGCTCGGCGGAGAGGCGCTCGTACTGGCAGCCACATTCGAATAATTCGTAAATTACCCGGCGGTTACGACACGTAGATACCTGTGTCTGCTGGTATACACGATTGTGTATATACGTCACATACACCGGCGCGAACATGCCCATACAATGTTGCAGATGCCCCTCCACAGGGTGTCGTGAAAATATGAATGATGTTCATAATGAATTATATATGAACGCGCATAAGACGGAAATGAAACATTGAACGTCTATATGTTTTTATATTTTTATTCTATCGAGACGGGAGAAATGTAATTTCTTGACAAAAGAAAGAATAATTAGCCTTTATTGCCGTCGATTTACATTTTTGAAGCTCGATCGAGCATATTTGCATTAACGTTCAATACGCGATAAATCGAATAAAGTGCCGATTGAATTCGCATCGTGAATGAGTCTCTTGCCTCGATCTTTACATTTTGCACGACACACCCTGTACATACAGGTCTATGTGCACATGGCGTGGCCCAGCGCGGGAATCGCATAGATTACTGCATCTCGCCTCGAATCATTAGCCTGACCTCTTTCACGTTCGACAGCGATACGCGATTTGAACACACTCGTTCATATAAAGACAACCGGCTTGAAAACTGCCCGAGCCGTGGCGCCGCGTAATATTTATAGTTTTCCGACTTGCGATCGAGGATGCGTCGGCTTTATCAGAAGGGCCTCATCGAGAGTCCGCGGGGCGCAGGTCGAATCGATAGTACCCAACTCCTAATATTAATAGCCGCTCGAGTAATCTCACTCGCAAGGTAATAAACTGAGCGGTGGTAAATTTGGCATTTAGAGTTACTTAATCCGACCCACCTCCAGACGATCGATGCTAACACGATTATTATATCACGCTCCGAGGTAAGATAAGGAGAAAGGACGGAATCAAAATATTATCGTTACATAAATATTTCGCGATTATATCTCGCCGCGACGGCGACCAGATATCGCGTAACGAAGCAGCTTCATGCTATTTACGCGATCTTTCCGTTACGTATTCCTATTGCGCCCTCGGAAAAGAACCTATAATAACGCGGGATAACTCGTGAAAGAGGTCAGCCGTATAGCCGATTTTCTATTAGTCGGAAATGGCAGTGTGCCAGTCGAGCGACCGGTTTGAGAATCTCTGGCTCCGCGGGGCACGTTTCCATAAACCCGCATATATACTACAGACAGTGTATACACGAGTCAGCTGTTTAACCACGGAGGATCATGCACCCGAGGGTCGAGGCAATTCGCTCGTAATAACGGAAGTGACGCCGGGTCGACCGTCGGTTAATCGGATGTCGCCGGGAGAGGAAGATAGAGAGAGAGACAAGGAGAGTTGGTCGTTGCCGCGATGAAAATGCCGACGATACGTTGCCGGGAAACCCGACGGCGACGAAAATCCATCGTTGCAGCTCTAGTCATTAGTTTCAGGACATCCGATAAGACACGGGAACATAGCGCACACCAGTTAACCTGTCCGCGATTTACGTAGGATAAAGACGGATGAGCGGAAAGTGTTCGTCCTGATAAGGAGTTGTATTTCTCCGTACCTCTCCTAATGCGAAGTTTTCACGCGGTTTTATTGACCATTCCATTTCCGACGGAGGCGGGAGGAGGGGACAGAAATATATAGAAATATCGATCATTTGCTTGCGGCATTAACGCGCGCTTTTCGCTGCGCTCGTAACCGTCATTATGTCATGGATATGGTGTAAAAGATTCGATCGTGCCATGCGATGAAATCGAAAATATCGCCCGGTCGCGATTCGATGATCATATCCCGTCGATTATGCTGTAATTGATGAATGGTCCAATTACGATTCGTTGCCGGTGCGCGGTTATCGAGATCTAATTGTGATTGATAGATGTGTAACGCGATTATCACTTTTTAAACGGCAGGCGGCTGGAATTTGTGCGGAAAAATCGATTGTCCCAGTTACAACGAGCGCAAAGAAATGTCGCGTTACGCAGTGATACGATAATATACGCGTTTTTCTCGATTTTTTTTGTCACGCACGCTAGTTATCGTCGCTGATATCTCCCAGAGTAGAAATTAATCGGAGCGTGCCCCAAGTCTGTAGCCCTAGATAGGCATGCCCCAAAATAATATGTCTTTGTTGGGCCTAAACATGGCCAAGAAAGGCGAATTCTGAATGGAATTTCCTGAATAGACCCTGAATAAGCATTGACGTGGATGTCGGTAACAAAGCCTGTAAAGCTTCTTCTGCAAAGACCCTAACAAAGCTCATATGATCAAGTTAGCCAATTCTTGAAACAGTTTAAAGTGAGGTCTTAAAGAGAATTAAGTGAAATCTGCCGTAATGAGATCGAAATAAGATCAAATTAACTAACTTGAATTCTGGTTCTCAAAAATAATGTTTAAGTAGATAATATAACACAAACAGGATACAAATCCGCGTTTGAATTTTCTTATAAATTGGTAGTATAACAAGATATGGTCTAATCAGACGTACCAAGATAGTTAGACTTATAAATCTGGCCCTAATTTGTACGAGCGTTACATTTCTGTATGGCCTAAGGTGGCCTGTATTGGTTTATCTTTACGAGGCTTAGATGTGGTAGAGAAAAATTGTTTAGGATCTTTCCAGTTTTCGTTTGAAATTTCTACTTCGGTCCGGGTTGAAAATACAGACATCCCCGACCCAATTCGAACGAAGCGAAATCCAACTTGTGTTCGAAGTGATAAATGAAATTGACCTACGCGCCACGCTCTGAGATTGAACAATGTGCTCGCGGAGCCGCGCATAGCCTGTTATTATCGAACGAAAGCGAATCTCTTAGCTCTCACTGACACGGTCGCGCGGATTACACCATTGAAGTAATTCTCGCGACAGCTTTCCATTCTGGCCCAAGCCCCGATTGGTGGGGAGAAACCGTGTCGTGCTCGCTCGCGCACGGCAATGTGGACGATTTGTCGCGTTTAATTGGCCGCCCGTCCGGATAATTAATTGTCGCGAGTGCCCTGGGCGGTGCTCTGCAATTAGCTGCGACGACGGTATCTGGAATATGGTGGTCCTTTGTGCGAAGAAAGATTCCCTCCTGCTCTCGCGGGCGAAGAGAAGATGCGCCGTTCCCGAGGACATTTCGCAGGCGGCACTGTTTCCTCGACAACGGCCTCGGGCTGCCCTTCAGGTGCGGTGCGACGATTAATCTCACCTGCGAGCCGCGCGGCGACCTCTTGGAAATTGAATCGGCTTATCAGAGAAGCGATGAATCAACCGCGCGTTATTTGATAGCGAAGTCATGGTGCAAGTCATAGAGTCTATCTAATAAAAGCGCGGCCAACATAACTTTTAAACTTTTATTATAAAACATAAAAAAGTATACAGATGTAGTACTCAATCAGTATTATAATTTATATTAATTAGTCGTCCAATTACCATCGTTGTCCGCTGGAGAAGTTTGCTCGTGGAAGTAGGCCAAATTTGACTGATAGCATTTCGTGCTCGGAAAAAGGATTTATCGGAAAAAGTAACATTCTTCCAGTCGCGATTAATATTTTCTTGCGCCAATAATTCTTTTTGCGCGTTTCATGTTTTTCTGAGAGAAGCGGTTCCTCTGTTATGCTTCGGTGTTTGAAGTTAGAAACTCTCGAATACTCTCAAATGATAAAATAATACCTTTTTTTCTTTCTATTTCATTTATCCTTGACGCAGCGATAATAGAGGATTCGAAAAAATAACTACAATCTGTTTATCCTCTTCCTTCGATGTTTTCCGAGTCTTACCGCAGTCTGGCAGATCACCAGAGATGTTTGTTATTTCATACCGCTTTATCCACTTGCTCACAAACACTTTTGACTCTTCTATGTATTTTGTCAGCCGCTTCTCGCGACATTGTCACTCCGTTCGGATGCGTGCAAAGAAAAACAGCTTCGAATCTTGGCGTATGCGGCACTCATCGTTAAACACGTTGTTTTCTAGCAGAAATCGGACAATGACTGGGACTCTCTGTGTAGTGCATCGTAGGAGAAGGGCCCTTTTACCTTTAAGCTCGTTCAAAAGTTTCCGACGTTACGGTTTACAAACAGAAGTTTGCCCGGTATTAGATGGATTGTAAGCGTAGTTCGCGATGCACTTTGTCTGTCGGAGCGCGTCGTGCCGGGAATTTTTCTCGTTCTCAGGGGAGCCTGCTCTATCGCCGTGCGCTTCTTTGTCGGTGCTGGATAATTGAAAGCGATAAACGAGATAATTATGAATAGAATGGAATTTTTTCACGACGCGCTGCACCTCGTTCTTTCAATCACGAAGAGCGGCAACGACGCTCCGCTGTTGGCCCTTTGAAGAAATCGCTTCGTGACGCTCGTGTGTTTTTACCCACGAGGGCAACGCGGCGTTTCGTGGCGATTCGCGTTGTCCGTCCGTTCGCTTTTCAATTTACAATTTATCGACAACGACCAGACCGCGCGTGCGGCACGTCGAAAGACAGGAACTTCGGTCGGACACGGTAACTTCGCCTGCTCGCTACAGTAATTCATTGTTGCCGATGAGAACGCCGTGCTTCCGCATTTTCCGCGGAAAATTCTCCTTCAGAGCGCGCACAATGCGAACAATCGAACGTGCGCGCGCGATTGTCTGAAAAGTTCGTCCCCTCGACGGCGAAAGCGACGCGACGCAGCTTCCACTCCGAATAATCGAACGCGACTTATCAAGAACGTTTAATTTGTTGATCAGAGATATACTATAATAGCTTCTCACCGTGTTCCCTCTCTTACCGACGAATGTCTCCGGAATGATTCAGAACGCGCCGATATGACCTCGATGGTAGCATAGTCTAATTTCCGTCGTCGACATTCACCTAAATCTTCTCTATTTTTCGTATTACCGCCAAAAGCGCAAACACGTCCAGAGAACAGCCGGTTTCCTTTCCCTTCTTTTTTCTCTCGTATAATTCGGTTATCGATGAAGGAAAGCGTTTCGTCGGTTCCATTAAGAGTTGGGGTCGACATCGGGGAGAGGAGAAAAGAGGGTCGATTAAGGAGTTTCGCGATGCGTCCGGCCTGAAAGCTCTCGGTACCTTCCGCGATAAATTATTCTCGTGGCGGGAGATATTGCGTTATCTTGCTCGTGCCCGAAAGGGACGGTGGATCCATTTTTAAACGGTATCTCTTAGGATACGCAATCTCGGTTAAGAGAGATAGGGAGACGGAAATTGGTCGACTACGACCGATCAGGGTAATCCGCCGATTTTCTGTTATGCGCTTCCTCCTTATTAGGCATTGTCTCGCTCTATCGCTCGCACCTGGTGATGATGATGCCCGCTCTCCGCCCATGGCCGTAAAGAAAATTGTTTATGAAAGTTTTTGACGTTTGGGTTGCGGTACTAAAGAAAGATATATAATGGCGGTTGGAATAGTTGCGCGTAATGAGCAAAGTTTTGCAGCCGAGCGCGTCTTCGTGCTCGGCGAATTTTACGGATTATCGACGATGTCGGAGTTGAAGAGTGAGCAGCAACGGAAGGAGGAATATACGCGATTAAGCTGTTCCGTTGCGTAAAATGTTAGCGTTGCGCTCGCTGAAATAACGACGGGTAATAGCTAACTCCCGCGCTCTCTCTCTCTCTCTCTCTCTCTGACGTAAAGGCTAGTCGAGTTCTTTGCGTCGGTCGATAAAAATTTATCCGAAGGAAAATTTGCGTTCTGTAAAACGTATTTCGCGCGCGTGTTTGGCGTGCCCAGTGATTTATACGCGGACATGTGAACTATAAGTGGTTGGATCCGTCGAAGCATTGCATATCGTCGGAATAGAATTGTTTGCGCTTACTGCTAAATTGTGTTGTCATAAAACTGTATCGCGATTTGAATTGCCTTCACGCCGCATCGAGCATCGAGCTAGTGCACAAGTTGCAATTTACTACTTTAGGTATCTATCAGATGACCTCTGCTGCTCGTGACGAGACGGAAACGCTACATCACGCAACCGTCCAATTTTTTTTCCGCTTCGTTACTAGAAACCGCAACGCGGTTGTATACATCGAAACAAATGCCGCCCCTTTTTGTTCTCTTCCATTTTTATTTTAATTTTTATATATCTGGATACGAAATGTCGATAACAAGAAACAGAAACGATAAAAATGCTGAACATAATCAAACGGGAATATAACATAATATAATAACCTACGTGTTTTTTCCATACGTATATATGTATTCAAAATAAACTTTTAGAAGAGATATCAATGAATGTAAAAGTGAATTTTTCATGTAATGTCGCGTATTGGTATATCAGCGCCACTACGTAACGGTGGAATATTAAATAAATGATTCCATAAGTAATCATTAGAATTCACCGCCTAATAGTGAAGGTATTAAAAGGGACCATAATACCACCTTTTCCTCTATATAAATAAATGTATCGCGCCGTTTTAATAAAAATTCTTTGCTCGAGTTAAGTTTTAACGACGTTTGACATTTCAGTGCTTCTTGGCAGTAATCTGCAACCTTTGCGTTGCAGAGAACATTGATACTCAATAAATTATGACATCGTCGTACGTCAATTTATCTCAACGCATCGAAGTAATCCGCTTTGATTAACGAATTTTTATTGACACGAAATCGAACGTTCACATATATTTCTGCATTTTTATCAATATTGTAACACTGATCCGTGATCAATGATCGCTATTACCTGCAGCATTCCGCGTGTTCGTCCTCTGACCTCGTTGTCTCCTCTCCTTCTTATCGCACGGCGATGTCCGCGCATTAATACAATGCGTTCTTTGCATAACGTACTCGCGCGCTACCGTCACATTAATACAATGCGTTCTTTGCATAAATACAATGTGCTTTTTACATTAATAATGGCGCAACGTAGTTCGTCCATGTAGGAGCGACTCTCCAATCATACACGCGACACGCGATTGTTTCTCAGCGCCTCGGTGATGCTCGCGCTCTCTTCTTCCGTAATTCGACGCGTCCGTCCCTCGACGCGCACGTGTGACCATTTCGATTTGATTGGAAACTCGTTACAACGCAGCACGACACCTGTATAGACAATCTATATGTTAACAGTGGTGTTGACGGGTGAGTCAATCAAATCCCGAACAAGTGTTCCGGTATCGCGCGCGGCAGCCAGGGAGTGACACGGGAAACCCGTACGTGGCGGTTAGTCCATAATATCGACGACGTCGGCGACGATTTACAATGCTCGATAAATGAATCGATTGCGCAATTGCGCCGCTATTACGCTCCTTCGCTCCTATGGTCACCAATTTCGTCGATCGGCTCACACGTCCGCGCTCGCGCACACGTACATGAACGTCGTGGCTTACGTCAGCATTTCGAGAGACGTAACATGAGCGAGCCGTTCTCAAGCGACCTTTTTCTATTTCTCTTTCTCTATCTTCGAGATTAAATAATCCGCCGTGTCCGACACGCGCGAGTCTTTCAGGTTGAAAGCTCGAGGGGACGAGGATGCGCGCACGGCTCATCGATCGCGCGCGAATGGAGGAAACAAAAAGATACACTCGCGGCGGAGCACTCACTGGGAATAGCAATGCGGCGAATTCTCCGCCGGGCGTCTTCTCGCGCGCGAACTTCTCTCGTCGAAGGGAAATGCGAACGCGATGGGTCGCGCGGGCGAGTTGCCTCTTTTGAGGGGATCAAGTTCGAAGGCTCCTCTGCCACGAAACATCGTGTAAATGGGGGCTGCGTCGCGCGCTTGTGCGTACCAGTATGTGTGTGTGTCGCGTATGTTCATACGTAGGCGTACGAGGTATTGTCGAGTGACGTGGTCCCTTGGGCCTGGATCCAACATTTTCAAGGTTCTTCTTCTCCCGAATCCAGATCCGATATTTTCGCGGAGCATCATCGCGACTTTCGACGGGGGAATATTCCACGATGCGTAACGCATGGCCGCCCAGTCAAGTGTCCATAAATTTGTTCGTCGTAAAAGTCACGGTGTCAGAAATGTCATTAATTACCGTTAATTTTGGCTGTGACGCAACGCGCTGTTTTGATCGTTGCTTTCCGCGATTTCAAGTAGTTGTATTACAGAATGCTGTATTTTCAGTGGTTCATCAAGGACGCCGCTCATAAATTTAGTATTTATCAAGCAAAATTACGTTTCTGTACATTTATTTTACTACCTAAATATAAATGTTAGTTTGAGACGAAGTTGAGGTGGAAATATGTACACAATATTGCAAATACGAAAATATTATTTTTTTCTTATTAATACTATTTTTTTATACATTAGTTTTGTACATTAGATCTAACAGAGATGCATAGATAATAGAAAAAATATGTAAGCGTGTAAATATATATATATATATATTTTTTTTTTTTGAATATTATTATTATGAACTTTACACCCGCTGTATTTTCAAAAAAAATAGACAATGAATTCTTAAAAAAGTAATTTTACGCTACAACTACCTTAAACATTATCGAGAAGTATGGGTTTCGCCCGAGGTCTCGGTCGGTTGAACTTCGCGCTGTTCCTCGGAGAGATTTTTCGCCGATCGTGTTCACCGATTATTACGAATGCGATCTCGCGAGTAAAGCAGATTTATCACCGCCTCGTGGCAACTGGTCCGATTATCGCTGAGCGTTCGCGGAACAACGGGGAGATATTCGATGCGGAATGCGAATCTCGTACTTCTCCGGCGCATTTTTACTTTCAATACGGCGGAGTCTACGGTGGAATATGTAGACGCTGTGATGCGATACTTTTTCCTATATGCGATACCGTTTGGGATATTCCTGAAATATCCTGGGAAATTGCGGCGATGCGTTTGCAAACCGAATCAAATTTTGCAGAAGAACCATTCCGCAAGATGTTTTCGCAAAAATATCGTTGTAACATAAAGTCACGAAATCAACTTTGCACAACGCAAAAGTTCCGTTTCTCAATTTCCATAAAGCGAATCTCTCCATATAGTCGGAAGGAATAGCGTTCATTCATCATATCGCGCGCGTTCGCATTTATCATATAATTATTCACGGGAAAATCGCTTTTATTCCATCCGAGATCAGTGAATGTACGGTATTTAATCGCGTTAAAAAAGAGAAGAAAGAGAAAAACAATACATCGGTGTACCGCGTCAATGAATTATTTAAATGCGAAGTCTCGCGCGGCAATAGCATTCCTGTATCGTCGTACATTGTTTTCACACGCTAAATGAACTCCTAAATTCGAGATGTGTATCGCATTGGAAACAAATGAAAATTGTCGTTAATTCCGCTCGATGTAGCCCGTATTGTTTCGACATTAGCGCCGTGTTAAGTCATATTAAAAACGTGCCGAAGCACGATATCCCGCGTCCGAAAGCTTAAAAATTTTCCGCGGCGTCGGCAGCCGCGGTGCACCGTAGGTACCGCCCGATTTGCAGATAGCAGTTATCAGTGTGCGTTTAATTCTCTCTCCAAATATTTATTGTTTACAGATATAATAGCACTACGTGCTTCGACGTTCCCGCTTACATCACGTAAACAAACACGAATTGCAATCCTCGCGCGCGCAATCTCATTCGCTGCAAAACGAGAGACCGTCTTGTTAAATGCGCGTTTATACGACCGGAGAATATCACGGTGTGCGTAATTGTTCGCGCGAAGGCGCTCCGGTCTCGTTTGTGATTTTGTAGAAAAGAATCGCGGGAGCAGCCGTCGTGCGCGCGAATTTTTAGAAAATAATCACCGGCGATAATAATTTCGGGCTCTGTGCAGGGTTAACGCATAACGGGATTAATATTTTGAAATGTGTTCTCGAGAAGAAAAGCGAGAGAGGAGAGAGCGCGCACGATAAAAACTGCAACGCGAGAACGCGGCGCACCGGATTTTTCCGTCAACCGGATTTCCGCGTTGCCGAGATTTTAATCGAAAGTTAGTTTAGTTTCACAAAGCGGCCGCATTTCGCGTTCCACTTCAAAGGAACTCGGCGGTGAGCAAAAGTTTCCGGACTTATGGCTTTTCCATCAAAAACTTGCGCGTGATACGCATATATGTTCAATATTTTGCTCAGGATATTTTCGTAATTCCCGATTCTCGTCAAAGTGGATTTCACCCCGACACGACCGCGTCGTGATCCCCTCTCCCACTTCTCTTCTGCTCACTAGTTTCTCGCGAAAACATAACATTACGTCCGTTGAAACCGTCCGCTGCCGCCGTTCTGTACCTTACATCGCCGAAAGAATTTCCGTTAAATACGGACGGTTGACGGTCACGCGGATGAAAGCGCATAAATTTTGCGCACCCATTTCACCCGGACAATTCCTGTCGGATCGAGAAGTTCCGCGGGAAAACTCCCGCGAATCTTCATTTCTCCCGCGTGCGTCCTCATGCGGATCCGCGCGGCCGTTCATTTTACGGCATTCCGCAGTCATCGATATCATCCCCGCTACCTTTACGAGACAGCTCCATACGTTTATTCTTCATTACTATCTTTTCGGTCATCACATTCAGAAAGTTCCTCGTCCTCGGCTCCGGAATTTATGCCGATGTCATTGCGCGCCAAGTGTATCTGACTTTGCGCTTTCCATACGTAAAAAAGAGAGAGAGAGAGATAGAGGGATATAAAACGCAACGCGTCGGGGCCGGGTATGAAAATTTTATTCGCGCTGTCTCTATTGCGCGACCTCCGCCGGTACTATTTTGTTCCTCTATCTGCGAGAGAGAGAAAAAGAGAGAGAGAGAGAGATAGAGAGACAGAGAGAGGAGAGCGCGCGCCCTACCTGCTCCGCGCCATTTTTCACGAGGAAAACTCCATTACGGCGTAATAGCGCGCGATGAATCACCCTCCCGCTCTCTTAAAAGCGCCAACGTCGCCGACGTCGCCAACTCGGTGTCCGAGCTGTAAGAGACACCGGAAGTAAGAGGATAACACCAGGGGAATGCGAGGAAAAACGAAACTCTCGCCTTCTCCTGTCATACCTCTGTTCTCGCGTTTTGGCGTATTAACGACGGCGACGACGACGACGGCGGCGACGACGACGGCGACGACGACGAATCGCGCTGCGAATATCCCACTGTCTTCCCCGGTATTCTCCAGACAAATTTACGAAATTACGCCGAATTAGTTTCGCAATCTACGATTAAGTTCAGGACAATGAAAATATCGAACGAATGTCTTCGTTGCTTTTTGCTTTGTCTACACTAAAAGAAGGATTTAGTAACAATTACCAAGATTTGGTTAAATAGTTTCAACTAAATTTTGTTTGGTTAGTATAACAAAATCATTCGATACTATATATTGTATGTAGTATGTGGTACTACACTATAGTATATGTATTACAGTATAGTATAGTAGAGGAAAAAATGGTATTATGGTCCTCCATTTACATTTTGTACAATAACTTTGTCAACGGTCAATATATATTTTAAATCGAAAACTGAACGATATTACGTTCGTCAAAGTGCTATTCTAGACCTAAACTTGCGAAATATTTATTACTTAAAACGTTATTTATACAAAAATAGGGCGACACTGTATAATGAATTGATGAGAAACAAGGGTCGTAATATGGCTCCTAACTAAAATAGATTCACAAAGTTGGTTTTGTTTAAAATAACGCAGATTATTTTGTTATAAAATTATATATAGATTTAAAATAAATTCTTGGAAGGAATAACAATGAATATAACCGTGAATTTTTAATGTAGATACTGATTTACTTATCAGAAATACAATCTGTCAGAAGTGCACATAAAAGTGCAGTACACATAAAAATACAGCAAACCTCGAAAAAGATGTATTATCAGCAGTCATATTAGCAAAATGCCATGTTTAAATTTGGAGAGTTTAATTTAAATAACGAACAAAACATTCAAATATAGATATATTCGTGTGATAATACGCTCAAATTAAGAAGAATGAGAAAATATGTAAATTAAATGCTAAAATATATCTTGAAAATGTTTCGAAATATTTAAAAATAAAAATATGACAAATGCCAGCTATTATGCATTGGTATATTAGCGTCACTACATAACGGCGAGCTACGAAATAAATGACTTTATAAGTAATCACTAGAATTCGCCACTTCTAATAGTGGAAATATTAAAGAAGGCCATAATACCTACAAGAACCATACTACCACTTTCCCCTTTACTAAGTGATTTGTTTGCAATAAACGATTTAATTGAAACTATTCAACCAAATTTTGGTAATTGTTACCTAATTACCTACCTTTTTTCAGTGTACGCATTTGTCGTGAAATACGTTGCGTAGTTACTTAAAACGAGCGGTATCGCTGAATAAATAACTGAACGTCGCAGTATTTTTTTAAATATAGCCGCGGGATTATCCCCGCGGACGGAGAATATAAATGTCCTCAAAAGACGCACCTTTATAAAAAGGTGTCTGGCCTTAGAAGATTAAAGACCGTGATTATTATTCGCGCTCCGATGCCGGCCGGACGGTCGGCGCACCGAGTGTAACTGAGAAGAAATTGTGAATGTTCGCTTAATTAAGGTCTGGCATTTTGCAGCCGGTTACCTTTTCCGCGCAGCTTTGCAGTTCACCTGCCTCGGCGATACAGCCACCATCTCACGTTCCCATCGAAGTAGCTAACGTCGTTACGTCCCTACGTGACGCTCTCGTTAACGCTACGCGTTAACGCCACGCTCTACGATGTTTCTTACAGATCGCAAAGGCGAACGTGAGTGCGTCGCACTTCGCGTTGCATAAATTACATTACGCGATACAAGCACACGTGGCCCGATCATTAATCCGCCGTATGCGCGTACAACGTTTTACCCGTCGATTCGATATTATTTCGTAACGACGCTCGCATCTGCGAGGCAATTTCGCGAGGATACGGCCGCGCTTGGGTTCAGGGGGCTATAATCAAATTGCCCGCGGAGGACAAATGTTTGAAGAGCTTGCGCAAATATGTGTATCGATGAGGCGGGATATCCGGCAAGATGAAGACCGCGGAGAAGTTAGCAACTAATCCTCTGACTCTTAACTTTAGCCCAAAAAGTTGTGACTTAATCCTTTGGCATGTAAATCCGCAGCCGGCGGAGAATCAACTCCCTCTTCCGAGGATTATCGCGATTTCAATTTAATCGCTCCTCTCCTTTCCTCTCGTTGCGTTTTTTTACGCGATTATTCCTCGTTGAGTCGTTTAGCGTTCAGCCACGTTGATTTTAGCGCGATTCTTCTTCCGCACACGAAAATATTGCGGATCGTGAGCTCCTTGAATAAATTGGACCCGGCTCCTTTTTTGCATGATAATTATTCGGAAAAAAAGAAAACGTTATTCATGGCTACTTATCGTCAATTCGCTTTCTTGCGTGTTCTGCACGGTTCCTGTATAATTTATATGAATTTTTAAAGGCGTTTTATCTCAAACTATGTCTGTCATTTTTCGTTATTATCGCCGTTGTTTCTCTCTAATATTAAAGGGAGACGTCCTCGCAAGAGCTATCCTAAGTCGCAAGTATAAATATTTACTCGCAACGTTCTCCTTTCTTTATTTAGTTTATTTGACTTCATCGCTGATGCAACAATACAGGCGCGCTGTTTCTGTATGGCTCTTCTTTCCCTCTCGGAAGTTTCTCGCAAAACAGAAGTGAAATATCCCTCAGTTAGTGTGTACTGAGCAACGTAGGAAAATATACCGTAATTCTCGTGATTCCTTTTGCTCGTCCTTTAAAAATCTCGTTGATCTCGTCTTTCAGCATTGCGCACGCTGGAAACTTCGCGAGTACCCTTCCCTGAACTTTTTTACTGCTCTCGCATCAAGTGTTTCTTTCCCTTCGTCACCGTATTGCTCGGAATTGCGCGAGGGACTCCGTAGTCCCCTCCCCCCCCCCTCTCTCTGTCTCTCTTCACAAGCTTGATGAGGGGATCTTCTTCGCGGAAATGTCGTAAAAAGACACGAGATGAAAGATACAGCGGAATAAACGTTTAAGAGCCGTGTATTACACTGCGTAATGAAACAGTAGCGATACTATGTCTCTTCCTCTTGTGAAAATATAGCAGCTTCGACAGGCAATACGAGCGAGCATTATCCGATATTTGCCGACGTGAATGTGATTTATTCCCGTTAACAGCGAGGTTATTTAATACTTATAATTACGTTGAATTCCAGCTGCATTACGCGCGTTATTATTATTCTCCTATTACGTGTCGCGTGTACGTTTTTTCTCCCTTTTTGAGATACTTATCGCGCACGGCCCGATTTTACAGCTGACGAGGAAATCATCGTCGTCACGCGTCGAATGATTCGAACATCCGGTCGCGCCAGTCGTCGAATCTGGGATGACGTGAGGAGCAGCTCTGCCCGCGCGTTTTCGCATCGAAAATTGAGCGTCGAGCGCGGAAACGTAATCGTATCGCACGTAATCAGGATGTTTGCCTTGGCATATCATCTTCGTTATCGAACGCGTGTCTGGCATTCCTGGCGGCCCTCGATGGCAGGGGCGAATCGAACGAAGCTCGTTAGACTCGTGGGCGGTATGAGCGCGCGGTATTCCGGGGATCGACGCCTCAATTTTGCGTCCTTTTAACGGTTGCTCGCCGCTCCGAAAGCACCGTGCGGCAGAATTTAGTTCGCCGGACCATCGCGTAATGTCTACGTCGTCCGACTGGCCGGAAGAAAAGCGCCTCGGGCGGTCGTCCATTTAGATCGTAGTATTTGCCCAGAGTGCAGCGGCGAAGGGAGTCGCGGAATCGCGGAGCCGTAGCTTTTTCTCTCGTTCTTCCGCCTCTGTCTCTCTCTCTCTCTCGACGCGGTCAACATCGCGACGAGAACTTGAAATAATGTATAAATATAACGCGCAAAACCAGAACGACGCGCAGGGTGAAAAGCCGATGTTCTCGTCGGACATCGCCCGCGAGAGACGCGGATATCGCTTGTATTTCTCCACCGTCGAAATTCGACGAATTCCCGCCTGATGATCGTGAGGATTTTTAGGCGGGGCTCCCTCGGATTCCTCAGAGCTGAAAATTGAATTCTTCTCGTCGATTCGTTCACGATGGCAGTCGTTTCGTTCTCACGCGCCGCCTCTAGGCTCGACGTTCTTCCCTCAATCTCGTCTTCGTCCCTGCCTCCACCTGCCGCCGCTCTGTTTGTCCCGCTTTGGCCTGTTTTCTTCTTTCCCGGAGAACAGGCGAGGCAACTTACCAAGACGCCCAAAAAATTCTCTGGGACCTCCGTTCGATTTTCGATTACGCCGCTCGCCGAAACGCCTGTAATTTCCACGAGGGATCCAGCGACCTCGCGAACAATTCCTGGTTACGCTTCTTCAATTGTCCGCGTCCCCAAATGTCTGCCCTCCCAGTTTCTGATTCGATGTACTTCCGGGAACTTCGGGAGTGACAGCCTTTCTCTAAACTATTACGATATTAGATACCGAATCGCCCGGCATTTAACGTCGAAGCGCCCTCGAGTTCCGAGTTAATACCGTGCTCGGCACGTAAATACTTTTTCACTTTTGCGTCACGTAAATAAAACAAAACACAACATTAGATGCATCACGGTAGAGAAACAATGCGCAGTGCGAATCCAGAGTGCATAAAAACGAGACTTGCGGTAGTCTCGTTCCGACATATCTGCGATCGTGACGCGTATCGTCGCACGTTGTTCGCGAGAACGCGTTCACTAGCGGCAATTAGAAGAAAATTGCAAGGAGAGATTGATAATCAAGCCCGGGTTTTCTAACAGAGATAACGCTGTCCCTTCGACCCGCGCGCTCCGTCATTCGCTAACTGATTGATGGAGCTTTCTGTGCACGCTCTCTCGCAGCTGAAACGACAGCTTCTCTAAGCGATCGGTAATACGTCAATTATGCAAATGATTGCGCAGTCCGGTCTACGCGCAACGATCTGCAAAACCATTAAGTGACGCGTAGATTTCCTTTAGCGCGCCTCAGGCTACCTGAAGGGAGGAGGGGAAACTGGCCGGGACGAAGCCGCGACTTTTTCAAGTCGGCGATCGAGCCGGGCTCCTTCCCCGCTCGCCGTCTAAGAGCATCCGAGAGACCATCTCGTAACACAATCAACCTGGCCGCCGCGTGCACTTGCGACGATTACGTCCAGGTGGAACCTCCCGGCCCGCTTACGCACGTTGTATAATGTATCGGCGAACTCGAGCGTAGGTGAGTCGCGCGAAGCAGCAGGAAGTCACGCACTCTCGCATGCATGCGCATACGCACACACGCACGCATACATACACCGATGCAACACGCACGTGCGCTCGTATGGATGGCTTTCACTATCCTTGGTCATTCTCGGAGCACGTGTTGGTGATACGCTGGCGTAACCGGCGAACCGGCCGTGAACATCAGACCTTGAACACGAATTTAAAGTGTCGCGCGCGCTGACGAGCTCGTCAGAATCTCGTGCTGGAAACGATCAGATTCCGTCTGATCTACCACGAAGGTCGTACTAATCGTGTTATCCAATTGATCCTCGGGTGTCAACGCTCCGATAACAACGGGCTTATTTTGCCAACGACGAGGTTCCTCGGGACTACACACTATTGATGGTTGATTTCTATTCGACTTTCAGAAAATCGGTATTTTTTTGTCTAAAAATCGGTTTTTGTTAATTTGATTTCTGTATGAATTGATTCTTTCAATATAGAATCGATTTTTAACTCGTTCACACTTATTCATCAAAGTTGTTTCGTTTGATGAAGAATTCACACTGAAGTCAACTTCTGACCACAATTAGGATATTGCTTTAGGTGTGTATTATTATTTATAAGCTGTGAGTAAAAGTTACTACCAAGGATCTACAATGTAAATCAATCGAAATCCTAGTTACTACTTCAACTGAGATTTCACTTATGATTTTTGCACACAGAACGCGGAAACGCTTTAATTACTAATGATTATTTTATGCTTTAAAGCTGAATACATAAGAAACTTATGTGAGAAATTTGACTTAGAACCACATCATTCAAGATCGATTAAAAATTCAATTTCTTTCTGAAAGATCCTCCATCACCACTGCACATTACACAATCGCGAATAAATTCGATTGCAAGATATTGCGAGGGGAAAACTTCTCGTCTTATGTTCCTTTATTATCAATTACTGTCGAAATACTGTAACGAGAGGGTTTGTCATTTTGTAATAACGCGTCACTTTGTAATACCGTCGTCAAGGCAAACACGAGGACAGGCGAATCCTGGCGATTCCTGACGATTTAAAAGGGCACGAATCCCCCCGGTTTCGTCGCGACTTACATTTCACCGCGGCTGGTGGAAATAAATGGCGAGACTGGGTTAAAGGGTGTTCGCAGTTCACGTTCGCGGTTGCATATAAAGTGCGACCCACGGTAGTACCGTCTTTTGTTTTATTACCTTAAGCCAGAAACGTCGTTAACACAGTTAACGCAAAAGCATCCGAAACTACGTTGCAGTTCTCCGCCTGACACGAGTATTCTAAAGCGCCTGGGCGGGAATATTCTCCTTAATTAGTTCAGCTACATTTCCGTATTTGTACGAGAAGAGCTCGCATCGGTCGCGAATTTTCGCTGGCGAGATATTTGCCGACTTAGGCGACTTTGTAAACTTACAATCGGATGCGGCGAGACCGCGTTGTCGTGTCGTCCGCCACCGTGGAAATGCGAATCGCGTAAAAGCTATTAACGACGACGTTGTTGGTAACAGCAGGTGAAATCGTCGCCGACGCGAGCGTAAAGAGAGCGTCGGAATCGTCGAATTTCGATCGAGTTGTCTTCCAAGATTCTTGCGGTGCCGCACGATCGATATATAAAATCGTACCAGACCCCCTTTCCTTTCAGTAACCTATTAATAATCCCCTATAGATCCTGTCGCGTTGTTTAAAAGGGAAATCGGCCGGGGAGGAAAAAACACACTATTTTTGCGGCGTCGACGACGGCCGTGATTGCGATAGAACTTTTTCACCGCGTTTTACAAATCGTACTCATTATAGCGCACTGGCGTTCTCTCGCTCAGTTGTTTACTCGTGTCTACTCGCCGGCATGCACGGAATTTGCGCTTGGTTTAACATGAAAACACCGATGCAGAATATTAATCACGGCCTCCTTCTGTGCGCGACATAGATTATATGTAATTACAGTCAGCACTCTGTGCAATGTCAAGCCATTGAAAAATACAGCTCGTGACTCATTCCTGTTGAGCAAGAATTCAAACGGCTTCGAGAAAGACAGCTTTACTGCTCACTTCGGCGATATTTACACCGATATCGATCACTTTCAATTCCCTCCTCCCAAGGATTGCCATTGAAGTGCCCCGTCTTTTCTCTTCTTCGAATTACGTCAGAACGTTTGTGTAGGACGAAGCTTATTAATTTTTTGGGGAGGATAAACGTCGCTCGACTCGCTGTGTGTATAATTTAACAACGCGATAACAGAAATCGATGCAATTAGATGCGCGGCTCCAAGTTCAGATATTTATTCTCGGCACGCGAGCACAACCTTTCTGCGGTTGGGACGGAATAAAATAATCTTAAAATAACCTAACGCCGAAGGACAACGGATGTCCGCGTTTCGAGTCTGCAAAACGTATGTCAATAAACCAATACTTGACAATAATTCTCCGGCGATACGAACTCACGGGCATTTATTTAAACATTTGCGATCGCCGCCGCATATGTTTAAATAATTATGTTATCCTGGTCGAAATCATGCCAAGTAAAGTATATTTCTTTTTTGTTTTCAGGTCCCGTAAATTCGGTATGTACACTCCAAAAAATTACGTTTAAATTAATATTTTCTATAAAGAGTATTGGGGTTTATTTTATTTGGATCAAGTAAATATTACTTGAATATAACACTTTCTTTCTTTCAGTGTGCTACACTTAAATAATATTTATTTAATCCAAATAAAATAAACTACTCTAATACCCCTTGGTAAATATTTTTAGTCGGACGTAGCAATTTTTTTATCAGTGTAACAATTCTTCGTACGAGATACGCAAGTGTGCGCGAACACCACATGCGGTTCGTACGTCCCTTCATATTCTTTTTGACGCTAAGTGTAAAAGTAAACTGTCGAATTTTCTCACATTTATATTTCCGCGATCCTGTGAAGCAGGATATTTAGCATTAGACGCTAAAAAAAGCAGACAAACCGTCATTAGCCGGTTTCTCGGTATTTTACTATTTCGATTTCGACTTGCGCGTCCACGTGGCCGGCAACTGAATCGATAGCACGATCGTTCGAGCTTCTGTTAGTCTCGTCGGACTTTGTTTGCTTAGCGGAATGCTCATTTTCTTTTTTCCTCTCTCCCCCTCTCTTTCCCCTTCCCGCGTGTTCCTCGGACACAGTTCCTCTCTCATCGTGGACGTTATTTTTTCGCGCTGCACGAAATCGTTACCGCGCTCATTCCGGCGATTCTTCCCGTCAAATTGGCCCCTTTGGCGCGGCGATACCGTGTTTATTTATGTGCCCAATGCAGCGGCAAGCCCGTCGTCACTTTGTAACCGTACACACGGCCACTCTCGGGCCCGCCGAATCGATATCGCGTAGCCTAGTTTCGCGACGGTGTGCGGAGGAGGCTTTAGAACCCGCGCGATTCTACGGTTTCCAAGCCAACCGTCTCCGGCACGAGCGAACTTTCATTGCGACTGGTAGCCATCATGATTCATGGTAGCTATCTGCCGCGCTACCGTGAATAAAGCACTGCGAGATATAACCGGGCGCGTTCCCATTGAAAGGAGAAGAGACCTTCGGCTGTTACCTTTCCTCGATATATAAAAAGGATTACGCGGTCGCATTAATCTCCGCATGCGCGACATTTTATTAACGCGCGCGTGTATCGCCGATAGAAAATCCATCTCGCAAAATATCCGTCCGCAAATCCGGATGATTGGCATTCGCGTCGGATCTGCGATTATACTTTCGATGTACTGCGGGCGCTTTAGGATAAAGGAAACGTGAAAAAGAAATGGACTCGCGTAAAATGAGAGGAATTACGTTTGCGTGCGCGCCGCCCACATCGCGCGCCTCGACGAGGATTCTTTACAGCAGCCGGCAGTGAACGGTCAGACGATCCCGCCGAATCAGCGGAATCCTTCGTGCTCGGGAGAGAGATAAGCTCGCTCGCACGAGATCGCGTTAGCGAAATAAACTGCGTTCCTCCTGCCAGCGGCAGTCCGCGGGCTTCGGGGAGTTTGCGGCAAAAGTTCGCGCCAGACGGCGCGACGTTTTCTTACGAGCCGAATCCGGCACATCTGCCGCGCTGGTCAAATCGGCATCGAACACGTGCGTCGTAAAAAGTATAGCCTGCATTCGGTAGAAACAACCGTCTGTCCGTTTCACTCCGCGAGGAGAAAAGAAAAATCGCGGGAGTCCGCCGCTGCAGAGATTAGGCGATCTTTGGAAAGTGGCTTATCTAGGAAATAAAATAAAAAGCGCGTTAAGGGGTTAGGCTATCTTGAACGCATAAAAATGAGGTCCATTTTTCGTAATTTATTTTAAATAATAAAAGCAATATAGAATTCATTACAAACGCATTAGGTTAATTGAATTTGACTCAACAAAAAATAATATTCGTTTTTTTACGTTCTTTATATATTCGTAGCAATTAAACCTATTATAAGGTAAATTTTGTTAGACAGGTCTATATATGTTTTCTGAACAGAATTACTTGAAATTAAATTATCAAAAAATTTATGTTTAAAACATTTTTGGTTATGCACCGATGTAGTCGATTTTAAAAATTCAAAACATAAAGAATCAGTGTAAGTCTAAGGAAAAAATAATTTTTTTTTTGAAAATTCTGGCGGTCTTTTGTTAATTGAAAAAGATCTATTGTTTCGAAAAATCCCTACGTCAATGTATAAAGACATTAATTATGAATATTTCCATTTACTATAATTATAATTTTTATAATATTTCGATTTATTGTAAATCAGATAAAGAGTTATCGTGATCAACTTGACAAACATGATTTCGAGAAAAACGCGTTCAAAATTCTGAAGTATATCTATATGTATTAAATATGCCATGCTTTTTATCCGGTAATGCCTGCACTATACATTGGATTTTGTTCTTCTATTATTGAATCAATGGAAGCCAATTGTCGCCTATGTTGACTTCTGTCTAACTTCTTTTGATGCTGCGTGCTCGTTGCTCAACGACACAAACGAATTTCGTCTCTTTCCTGTCATGTATTCTGCGCATATGGTCGGTTCTTTTTGTTTCATTCATGCTTTCAGGATGATATATGATCCAACGAATATAAAAATGTTTGAATGTAAAAGCTCCAACTTTATTGAATTTTGCTAAACAACAGATTAAAATTCTAATATTAACATGAAACACATACTAATATAAACATGAAAAAAAGAAGATAAAATACGAAATAACAAATGCTAAAAGGTTATTTGTTATTTATATGTTCCGACTGCTCAGTGCACGAACGTACCTGCACTGAGGAAAATTATAGTTCTTTCCAGTGCCAGTCATAACTTTTTTATCATTTTAACCATAAAAATAGTAATAACAGCATGCGTGTAAAGTTATTATTACTAACATCATTAACACTGCAGTAACACTTACTAGAAAATTGGTTTTGCAGACTATAGTTCTTTCATTATGATGATTATAGTTACAAATACCAAATATTTTTCTCTCAGCGTGTATCGCTACATATGCGCGACATTAATTAATTAAGAAGCTGTAACTCACGAAATAGTGCGAATTTTCAAATCAGACTACTTATACATTATTTTTAAGATTATAAACTTTAATTTAAAACAAAAATGTTCGATTTTTGGAAAGTGTCAAAATAGTCGAATTTCTTAATTTCACAATTGCAATCGTGTTTTGACTTGGTCCTCAAAAAGCTATTTTTTTCGGATCACAGTATGTATTAGTTAAAATTTATTTTTGCATTTATAAATCATGTATTTATACTGTATTTATACTTCATGTACGCGTTTTGTGTTTTACACTTCCTATTTGCGCGTAAAGCGCGTCAATTTATATTGCTTAAACGTCGTTATATATATTTTTTTTTTTATTATACCTCCAAATTTGTTTCTCTGGAAATTCCATTAATATCGCGCTGGGTTTTTTTTCCCTTTTTTCGAGCGGCTTCCTCAATTGATTACTGGCGTTCTCTCCGCCATTGCGCGCACTCCGATTTGTTCTACTCGTAAAACGAACGATGGTGCGGTTTCGCGGCGAGGCAGCCGGCGTTATCCATTAATTACGTATGCCCGTATGTGGCTTTAGCAATTAAATAGCCCGACAGGTTTATAACAGTACAGGGATCATTTTTACTAACGTGCCAAACTATTTTGTGTAACGGCATTGCGATTTAATTCATACGTAATGCTGTTACATTAGATCGCGTGAATAATGCGCCAACACTTCAGCCGATACTCGCATTGCGTATTTCACGCCGCGACCGAGCTCCGTCGATTCGGCGTGAAATTCGTATTCAGCGTTATCATGAAGCAGAAATCGCTTTACTGCTGAACAAACTGTGCGAATTCTTTAATGTGTCGCTCGTTAAAGCAACAATAACTTGCCGCGGCTCAATCGAGGCTTTTCAGGGAAGTACATCAGTACGTTATCGCGTTCGATCGCCCTCCGAGATAAAATACACTTTCAACGGAGAAAGAGAAAAGGGATTGAACCCGGGCACGGGGGTTGTGACGAGTGAAAGGAGCTGTTTGGAAAATCAAATGCCTCTCTTCGACAGTGCCTCCGAATGATATCTCGACGACGTCACTTGGTGGGGCTTTTTTATTGCAGAAAAATAGCCGAAAATATCTAATCAGATACGCGCACGACGAAGCCGAAGTGCGCGAGCGAGCGCTGTTGTTGCATACGAAGCGAGGAGCGCGCCGTATCGTTCGCTCGTGGTGAGCCGAGCGATGACGGTCGATACGTGCTGACGCTTTTGTTGAAACACTTCGTTTCAGTGGACCGCGCGAGCGCAAGTTGCAATGGAATAACTTTGCATCGCCGCATTCGACGCGAATTTGTCTGTACGGCCGAAACGAATTCTCTATATTGGGCCGGCCTTCGATATTGACTCCCTGCCGTGCGCCCGGTGGTGGAAAGCAGTGAAAAATAGGCGATTCCGAGCGTCGAGTACGCGAGAGAGATCGTTAAAAACAGCAAAACTGATTGCTGATATTGCGTGCGCGATGTCTCTTGACTTTTTAATCCCTCCCGTCCGAAGAAGAAGTCGATCCCCGCGTCCTCAGATTAAACACGTGCATCCGGTAAATTATAATGAAACGGATAAAACGAACATCTTATCTCTCTTTGTTAAAAGAGATATACCACACAAAGATGATAACGCGAATATACAAGGGACCATACAGTAGAGAATTTTGTGTTAAATACATTTCATCCAGTGTCCCGGACGGTTCGCACAAATTGTTGTTGTGTTATATGTATATATTAAGATAACATAAACACAATATGTTACATTATACACAGGGATATGTCAAAAACTTAATCCGGAAATTTGAACAAAGACCGATTTAAATACGAGTACAAACTGTGCAGATCTAAGACGCGTGCGAGCCGCGCAAGCAACCTCAGGGTGTTAAGAGTTCATACTCGCTGATGCAAGTCAAGACGGCAATAATACAGCATGTTAATTCGGAATTGTTTTGGAGCGTGTACACGGATCTGTTCACATTACCGGCTGCCGTTATGTAAATCACTTTGCCTCAGGGTAATACAACGCTCGCGGATTCTACCACCGAGCGTCCCGATGAATTTCAAGCATTACGGAAAACGGCTTTCCCGAGGAAGCCATTGTGCGAATGTCGCGGCGGAGATAACGTAAATGTCTTGGCAGCGACTTAAAGTCGCCCGTCTCTTTTGGCGCTCGCGTGTAGTCGGTCGGTGTGGCTGCTGTTGTTTTCATACGCGCCTGTCGCACACATCCTCACGCGGCCCCGCTTCTCAAGGTCGGCTTGCATGTAATAAGGCAGGTGAACGTAGATATGTGCAATCGCTCCGTCATGTGTCGCATCTGCGGTTGCGACGCACCGCGACACGCGTTTAGTTCCAACAAAAGCTGAAAGCTGAAACCTGAAAATCTGCGATACGCGCGTAGGTGCGCGCGAGTGTCTTCGTGGATAATCCAGCAAGGAAAATGAGCATCGTGCGGTGCGCGTCTTAAATGAGCGTTTTGTCATTCAAATGAAATGATCACCGGTCTCGTCAATGTCAGTTAACTTTAGCTTAACCGGTTTCCCTGCCGATTCCTTCTCAGATATCTTCCGAAACTTAGAATTGCCTGAAAATGAGAGACAGAGAAACACAATTTATTGGCGTCTTGGAACTCAGTCCTCTCACATAGAAAAAGATTTCTTTGGATTTAATAAAATTGCTTTAATTGAGACAAATTTATCCTTCTGAATAGAGCAAACAAACGAATGCTAGATTTAACAAACAGTATTAGTAGTTTCTCAAACAATAAATATCTTTATGTTAAATAACATATTTCTTTTGTATTTTCATTTAAACATTACAATGGTTGTCATAAGCAATAAGTTATTTGAAAGAGATAACACTATGTTAGAAAAATATAAGAATTTTTTTGTTTCGGTGTAACAATATCTAATATATGATGAACAAAAATTTTTTTTGAGAATGATATGTATTATTTTCTAAATATTAGTTTTCTTTATCAAACAACATGTTTTATTCCAATGAAACAACATTTTCATTGAAACAAAATGATATTTGGTATTAAATTATGTTATATTTAATTATGTATTTCAAACAAAATGACATTTGATATTAAATTAGATTAGATTTTTTTTACGTTTATATTAAATAAACCTAAATCAAACTCATACTAAATCTCAAGAAATGTTTTTCTCTGTGCTTAAGTGCATGACAAAAAAAATATAATCTACAAGTGAAATAGAATAATACGAAGAAAATATATTAAAAATCAAATTATAATATAAGAAAAATATATAGATAAAATGTAATATATTAAATAATAAAATATAACTGTTTAACGTTCATGATAATAGTGACAATAAAAGTTATTATTGGCCCTTCGCAAGCATTACTTCACACATTCCAGCAAATACGTAAAATATTTACTTTTGAAATCTGCAATCGTTTTTGCGTTTCTAATATTGGGGAAAGGGGGAGGGGGAGGAGGAAAATTTGATTCCAGCAACCTGCAATAAAACATAGAAAAGATCTCGAAGAGAGGGAATGAGTTCAACCGTGTATGAAGTGAACCAATGTTAGCGAAGGCAGCCTTAGATAAATTAACGAGCGCGCACAAGAGAAATAAGATTAAACGAATTAGCGAATTCAAGATTTACGGTTTGATAGGACCCGTTTTTACTATTTACAGACTTGTCGTGTGCATTAAACGATAAAGTAGAAAAAAACATTTTGCCTGCATGTAACGATAGGATCAACCAACGTCGCGCATTATCATTCATCGATTTCGTGTAAAATAAAGCCACATTCGTGCGATATTTTCGCGGTGTGCTGGCTGCGGATTTTTTTTTTTTTTTTTTTCCGTAATGCGACAATTGTGCGCGAATTATTTTATTTCCGCGAGAATATGGTGTTATCTTTCAGTTTTGTCAGTTGGTGATATTAATTAAACGGATTCGTTTGCAAAGCGTATGTCGCCGTCAAATTCGGCTGACGGCGGTCGGCGACACTGTCATATTCACGTCCGCCGGTTCGACGAATACTCATCAGCGAATGTTGCGTGTGTGTAAAAAAAAGCCACGATAACGCGTATGCATGCAGCGTGGTTCCCTCATTTTTACAATTTTTACCTGGATGTTACTCGCATTTTCGTAATTCCGTTATTTACGTTCGTCTCTCACATACGCGAGATAAGATAGAAGGACACATACCAGTCGGCAAATAATGAAGAAAGGACAGATATTTTTTTTTTTTCATCAATATTCGCGCGCTGCTGATGTCGTTTTAAAAAGTCCGTGCAGCCAGTTTATTAAAAAGGACACTCGTAATTATTCAGAGTCCTTCGGCACTTTTAATTTGCCGCATTTGTACGAGAGACTGCACACACATTTGTTTCACAACGTAATAAATATTTTTAACATTCAAACGTTTTTGTTTCACGAGCGCGCAGTATAAAATTACCCGAACAAAATATAGGAGATACAAACGCGAATTTTTTTCCCCGTTTTTAGAGACGCATGAGTTTTCCATTCGGTGATCCCATTGTTTTGAGTCCTTCGCGTCTGAAACGTTTGCACTTTAGCCGTCGGACCACCGTCGCCGAGTGTCCTCGAAGCACTCAATAATTCATAATGTCGAGATACTTCTGTTGATATATTCCGCGCGAATATGAATATCTGGAGCGCACGATGTCGCGTTCACACAAATATGTCGGTGCGCCTTTTTCTGCATTTGCATTCCAATAGTTCTTCCGCGAAAGATGACGACAATCCGAACGGACGTGGCGGATACTGCCGCCGTTGCTGCCACTGTGTGTGGGTACCGCGTTGTCCCCGCGATAATTATGCAATTCCTGCCGGAAGTTTCGAGTTGAGGCTATGAGGTCGCCATAGAGAATCGGAATAAGTTTCTCGCATTGTTCCGGCGAGCCAACCGATCGGGATCTCTCCCCGCAGTCTCGGCGTTTATCGTGTTTGCGTTGCGGTTTCTGTCTCTCGTATTCTCTCTCTCTCTCTCTCTCTCTATCCTTCTTACTCTCGTAGTCGCTAAATTTCCAGTTACGACGCGGGAAACGAGCTAACCCCCACGCCCCCTCGGCCTCGAGGAAACATCCTTCAGTGGCGATGAGCATTTCGTGGATTCGCGCGGAAAAAAGAACACGGTTTGCTCGGATACGTAAGCGGCTTTTTAATTGCTCGATCGAGCTCGTGTACCGCGGGAAGATCGCGGTCGTTAAATCCGGATTTGTAACAGCGCTCGTTTTTGACGCGCTGTATTCACGAGTATATTTAATACACTGGAAAGCCCGGGGGGGGNGAATAATTCCCATGCAAATGAAAACCTGCTCCTGTGCGTCGCGCGCTCTCGTTAATAAACGTTCGCGTTGCACTATGCAAAATTAAACGGGGCCCGTGGAAGGAGGGACTCAGTAGAACAATCCGATTCGTGATCTTGTCTGCGTTCAGCGAAACGCAGATTCCTCTCGTGTGTATTAACAATCGACGCTGGAGCCGGAGACCGCCGTTGAGGAGGAAAAATGGAGCAATTAAGAATGCTGCGAGACCCGGTTTCAAGACGTGCGCGTCGCTCCTCCGCGTCTCCGAGGTTGATAAGTCTAATAACGAATCGCGTGGACAGAAAGGAGGCAGCGGGGAGGAAGGAAAAAGCGACGCTTCGTGCGCCGTAGCGGGACCTTCCGACATTCTCCACTTTATCCTTTACTTTAATACCGCGCCCGTGTGCGAGTACGACGGCGTAACGTTTCATTTGCATGCGAAGCACTTTCCGGCGATGAGAAAGGAAGAGGAGAGCGAGAGCAGAAATAAAGAAATCGCCGGGTGCAAGAGGGTCTGCCCGATGTGATAGTAGTAGCCTAGACTGCCGCGCGGTGCTAGTCGTCGCGAAATGGCCGCAACGGAGAGGCGGCGGCGACGCATTTTGCCTCGTATATCGAGTACTTTCGCGCAATTAAGGCAGTTACATAACGCCGCGGCGCTACGGCTCGCGAGTCCGCTTCACTTAGTATGCTCGGATTTCTGCCCGTAAACAGCGCGACGTGCAGGAACCAGGCTTGCCACTTCAGTTCGCCCAGGAGATCGGCAAGGTGGGACCTCTGAAAAAGGTCCTTCACTTATTATTGTATTTTGCGTATTACATTAGCACAATGTATTCGCTATTCATCTTCTAACCAAGCCAAAATCTCTACTCTCTTGTTTATTTATTATAAAAGTATACTTAGTGTTACTTATGACGTTTTTCAATAATATGCTTTGCTCTGACTTCAAAGTTTTATTAGTTATATGTTTTGCCACATTGGCCTGGACTCGGTTAGAAGTCCTAAGTGAGCGCAAGGTAATCCTTACAATTCTAATCTAAACCTAATCATGTATTAATAAAAATTGAATAAGGAAGATCTTGGTAAAATTATAATGATTGGGTATTAGGACCTATTATCCTAATGTATTATTTTATAAAGTTTTACTGATCACGTCCTTTTCGGCATCTTACTCCACTTATTAAGATATGCATTATCATAATTTCTAAGACCTCTTGCGTCAAACCTACAATATATGGCAGGTTTAATTAATAAATTTTATTTTCACAATTTTCCTCACAAAAATATTCATGTTTTTGCATTATTAAAATCAAAAATCGTTTAATTCCGACAATATTTGCGCTTGATTTATATTTTATAAGTATTTTTTAACACTTCTTGTTGTTTATATATCCTAATGTAACCATAATCTTTTCCGTGACCTGAAGTAAAACATCACCGAGATACAATAATATAACTTGATAAGAACATAACGAATTCCGACTCTGATTACCACGTAGCGTTACATGACTTCTTAGAACCCGATAGTATAACTTTAGATGGGCCTGACAATCAGTTAAGGTCGACCATGGGGTAAATTTCTAGTCGGGAAGATTTTCTCTTCCGTCCGGAGACTCCGGGTGAAAACCGGAGAAGTGGCAGTCCTGGTAGTAATACGCGCGTGCGGTGCACGAGGTTGCGGAAAACGATAAACGATATCCATCGCCGTGAGATATTTACCATCGCCGATGTTTTCCGCGCTCGTGTGTCACAATCGAGTTTCTTCCTTTTTTTTCTGCCATTTTTTCTCGTCGCGACATATTACAATCGCGCGAGTCCTTGATAACGTTGTAAAAAGGCCATTTTTAAATATCATTCGACACGTCCTCTCTCCGAGTTAGTATCGAGAGCGGGGCGAAACGGAGCGTGTTGCTAACCAACGAGCGGCCGGCGTTTGTGACAATAATTCGCGAGCGTAAACTTTACTCGACGAACCGACAACTCCCGACTAACGCGCGCGCGCGTCACACAAAGCGTTTGTTGAATTGAATTATTTAAAAATATACATTCCGGCGAAACGCACGGAACGGTGGCCGGCCCCAATTCGTTGTTTTCATCATTCGTCCTGCGTCCGCGCGATTTCAAACGAGAACAATGCGTAATTAACGTCCACGCGCGAACGACGTAATTTATTCCACCGCGTGCTTCTCGCCAGAGGGATGCGAACGGCGGCAGAAAGACGGGAGACAGGGGGGAGGAGGGGAGGAAGAGATCTCGCGAAAAGTTACGGCCGTTTAAACGCGCGCCGACTCAAACTTTTCTAATCTCCCTCAATGTCTTCGCCTCCGAAACTGCAGCGGAGAGCGGCGGGATTTGATGCCGTTCGAGCGCATCCATCCGCGGAGCGAGAGGTGCGCCGTGCGTTGTTCATAAACAACGGTGTGTCTCCTATAAATATTCACGGTGCGCGTCGCGCAGACATCCTCGCGCCCGCTGCAACCTGCTGCTCCTCCTCGCGATATAACGACGCTTTCCGCTCCTCTCGTGCAATATGCAAATCGTAACAGACCTCGGCTCGAGTCGGTTCGGCGATATCAACCGTGGAAAAGTTTGAGAGTGCGCGCGGCCGGTTTCGTCGCGTCGATCGAGCTGCGTGTCGCCTCGTCATTTTCATCATCGTCAACGTCGTCGTCATAGGCGATGAATAACACGCCTGTGGAAGGTAATGTCTCCTGCTTAAAATATCGGAATATTAAAATAATAAATGAGACGCGCGCCGCTTCCCCTTCGGGACGGCTTTTATCACGGGTCAAAAGTAATTAATCATCGCTCGACGAATCATCCGCGGAAGTGTCTGGCCTCTCTCTCTCTCTCTCGTTCATTCGCGCACTCATTCGCTCGGAACGGTTAACTACTCGCGATTCGGCGAATTAACAGACCGATCGGAAATTATGCGAGTGAATTAAACGTCGTGATCTCGCGGCCGATTTCATGCCGGGTTCGCGTTATCTGACGGGTTGTACGCGCGGCAAAAGCGAAGTGACGTGTGGCGAATACAGTAATACCCGAGATACCTTAACAATCGTTTTCGCCCACGTGAAACCGCACGCGCTGGGAGTTTCAGTTGCCGGGCTGCCATTCTGTCCGGAGATATGATGTACGTCAATGTGTGTTGGGGGTGCGCGATAGAGAATAGGTTTTATCTTAACGCGAACGCCAGCAGGTCGAAATACGAGAAATGCCGAAATGCAAGACACACGGGCACTTTGCCGGCGATTTCGGCGGTTTGCCTTCCTGCGCGTATCGCCGAAACGTTGTTAACGCGATGCGCCAAATTCGATTTCGCGGTCCGATTTCGCGTTTAATTTCTGCATCGCGTTAGCTGCTGGCTCGCCATTAACGATGGCGCGTGACTCAAACTCGCTGTCCACCCACGCCGCCGCCGACCGCAAAACTCAGTAATTCGCAACGCGCAACGCTGATTTTTGCGCATTATACCGATCGTAACGACACGTTTTATAACGCTATTGCCGGGCAACGCGGTATCTCTCTCTCTCTCTCCCCCCTCCCCCTTCCTCCGTATTTATTCGCTCGATATAGATACACCTCCGCTGTGTGTACCCGATATACGAGCACAGATAACGGATGAAATGAATAACGTGATAAGTACCGTGTGATATTGAACTTATTACACCATCGCTCGTACTTGGATGTCTCCCTTAAGTTAGCGAAACAAAATGAGCAGAACCAATTTCTGATGGTTTATTCTGACAACTTTGCACATTAAAAGTTCTCCACTGTTGTTTAAACGTATTTTGTGACCAACAAAATCGAGACTATCTTTTGTGAGCAACTAATTAGCAACAAAAATTCCTATATTATCTTTATGTCGAATTTCGTTGTTAATTATATGCAGTGTCAATTCATGAACATTTTCAATTGGTGAACAAATAATACATGACGAATGGAGTTATTTCGACTTAAAATTCAGCGTGGACATGTAAAAAATGTTAAAATTAACATTTTATTTTTTACTACGCAACTCCTAAGACGTCGCATTGGGAGAAGTTGAGCGTTATCGCGATATAGATTCCGCAAGAAGGTCTTACGGGAAGAACTTCGAACCTTGGATGATTTATCGCAAAAACGAGCAAAATCGACGCATCAATTAGACCGCACGTCAATTAGGAGTCATACGAGTTAATTGTCCTCGGAGAATGTTTCAGGGAACGTCAATCGATTATCTCGGAAAACATTCCGGAGCAATCGCACGTGGGCATTTATGTACACGTAACGTTTGTGAAGAAGTTTGAAAAATCAAAAGACTTCTCCGTTTCTTCGAGCGATCGTTATCGATAAGAGACTTAAGTCGACAGGCGATCCGCCGGTGTTAATTCTCCTCTATCTCGGCGTCCGCGGCCGCGCCCTATATCTGAGCTGTTTCTATTATTCGCCTTCGTGTATTTCACATAAGCGCGCTCGGATTTCGCGCGGGTGCACTTTCGCGTGTAATTCCCTACGTTAATTATTGAGCCAGCGCGGTGCTGATCGGCGCGATTATGTCACCGCGATTACGGGGCCTGCTCGTGATTGTAACGTTTGACACGCCGAGTCATTAATTAATCGTGTAATCCTAAACGCGCTTGCCGTTCGTACTATCCCGACGGGTCTTTCGTATGCGTGCGAGCGCGAATGAGTTTGTGCACGTGGCGTGCGCGATCCGCTCGGTTGGAAGGAAAAAGAGAGAGACAGATTGAGAGAGGGAGACGGAGATTCGCGGTGTGATCGATCGGTGGAACGAAGAAAATGCGTACACCCGTGTGTGCGGTGAGCGAGAGAGGTGGAGGGAGAAGGGCGCAATCTCCGTCGCGTTACGCAACTCGCCGCGTACGCACTGTGCAACGTGCGTGCACATAAAAGGATAATAAATAATCCCGTCGCGGTAACGTCCAAGGCGAACTATTTACGTACTTGGAGCGTGCAACGATTATTATCGCGCCGTTCCTTCTCACGTCTGCCGAGCGTTGTCGCGACAACGTTGGCCGCTCTGTTGGCTGCTCTCCGTTCTCTCTCTCTTGGGAGCACAGTGGAAAAATACGTCCCGGACGGACCCCCGGGAGTTCGTAGTTTTAATCGGGGGATAAAAGTCATTTCGCGAAATGTCCGCAATAGCGGGCAAACTTCGGCACTTAACGGCGTTTTAACCGACTTCGTAATGCGTTACACCGGGGTCTGGAGCGGAATCCCGGCGCGGCGAACGACGGCAGAATGTCGCACCTCTCGGACCACTATCTCGCAATTTATTTCCCCGTTAGCCAACTGTATTTCCGATTCGGCCGGAATTCTTATCGCGTCGCGCCTCTCTCGCCTGCGTTCCTTTCGCGAACGGTTCAAATAACAAAACTCTCGGGGCATACGTCGACACTTTGTACGCCACGCTGCCGCGATACACTGGCGTCATTCGGCATCGCGCATTAGCCTACTCTCACTAACATAGTGCTTATTCGAAGAGGCGTAGGAAAACTATTAAAACTATTGAAATTAACTCTTTTTTTTTAGAAATGTTTGTTAACACTTGAACTTTAAAATGGTGCAGTGTAATATCCCATATTAATTACTGAAACGATTGTAGATGGCGATAAAATAAAGACTGTCGATGAAAACATCCCCACTTCACGGAAGTGATTGAAAATCACTGCGTGATCCGAGACAAATAAATAAACAATTTTCTCAATCAATATGAGTGTATTCGTGAAATGGACTACCACCAATGGTCTAACACAAACATTGACAAAATGGCGGCCTTTCAAAGATAAAACTTTGATTTTTGACTAAAGTTGCGATATTTATTTTGCAATAACAAAACAACTATTACGGATTATTGTTTTCATTGTAGTCCATTTTATAGAGAGAGAGAGAGAGAAACATCATTTTTATAAGCATGTCAAATTGGAAAGCAATATCTTTAACAATGTTTTTGCGCTATTACTTATCCGTCAATTTCAGAAACGTGGTTTCAAGAAAAACATGTTTTACGTTTCAAATTGTGTTTAAGTATAGATTTCGATTACTTACACTTAATTAGCTATCCCGGGGCCGTAAAGGATAAGTTGTCTATTTCCTTAAATAATTCCTGTTCATCTAACTTTTCATCTTTTCGTGCCATTTTCACCTCCCGAGATTCAAAACAGCATCGACGCTTGGTATCACGCGAGTTGTGAAAAATTTTGTCTAAGACCCAAATTTAATCCCCAGCACCGCCATAATCTTTAATAATGATGTATATCCTCCATTGAATATATAAACTGCTAAGCAAACGGCAATTTTAATTATTGTTTATTTCGAGTAACCTTCGAGGGATCGTTCTAATAAATCTTGAAGAGATAAATCCTGATAATCGGACAAAGGATGTCTTGCACCTTTTTATTGAAAGATAGACAGTGATTGTATTGATCTAAAGTTCCATCTGCGCGCCGCTTTAGTCTACGGCCTATTAACTCCGACAATTCTTCGAATTTTTGCTTAAAACTACACAGATGCACTCTCAAGGCTTCAGACTATCGAAATATATAAAAATCAACGAAAACCAATTTTTTGATCCGACGAAGTAGAATATCCCCTTAATTTGTTCGTTTTCGCACCTCTATCGTCGACAGTCCGTCGTGCGAATTGCGACACTTTTCAGCTAGATGGGATTCTTTTCCTATGGAAATATACCCCTATTTCAGATTTCCGCCTATCATTACAATGACGAGCGTTTGTCGGACAACGTGTCGCTATTGGCGAACGACGAAATTTAATTCACTTTATATCGGCGCTTTGCGCACCGCCGTCGCGTTGCGCTCAAAACCTAGTCGGCTCTATTATCATCCACCATCCCGCTTGAAATATTGGACAAATCCTCCGGAGGCTTTGCCAGGATTATTGGGAAGTCCGAACGGACCGATACAGTCTATACAGTTCGTTGCAGCTCGACCCGGCGCGCCGCGCGTATTTGGCCTTTAAAAACCATATATAAATTTAAGCCGCCTGCCTGTCGAGGCAGCAGTGTCGTTCACACACGGGCGATTGCAATGGAAGGATAATAAATTAAGGGAGAGAGCTCTATGGCGAAAGGCAGAGTGCGCGCGAACGCGTTCGCGCACGTACACCCGATCGGAAAATCGAACGATAAATATGTACGACGATGAATGCGGTGGCTGATGTCGCAGTCGAACGTATTGACATCCATCGCAAGGGTCGCTACTATACCGGTTTTTAATTCAACGACGACGCAAATATTTACCCGCGTCGCCGCGGGAGAAAATTGATTTTGAAATGTTACCCGTCGAGGAAACAACGCGAGACCGCGCTTGCGCGCGACGAAAGGGAGAATAAATTTGCATTTTTACAAAGGCTCCCGATACGTGCGTTTCGCCGCGTCGTTATTTTACATTGAATGCTGCTCGAACTATTCGTCGGAAGATGTAACAACGTCGCTCGCGAGCACGTTGCTCCCCGTCTCGGTGATTCTATCAAGTGCAGAGTCACATATTATTCTAAAAAGTGCAATCACTGTATTATCTGGGAAGCAGTCAATACACTGAGAAACCCATTTAGTTTGAATCAACAAAATTCTCGTTTGGATGTGGACAAATGTTTTGGTTATAAAAACCAAGGTTTGATTCTCTCTGAAACTAATTGATTGTATGATCAAAATATTTGTTTGCCCATATTCAAGCAAGAATTTTATTGATCAATTAAAAATGGGCTTCTCAGTATAGCCACTCAGTGATCATAGTTATAAGTATAGCACTGCAAATCAATAAAATTTCGTTTTAGAGGTCTGTTAGTAGCAGCAACTGTTTCCATCGGAGAAATCTAACTGTAGAAACGGTGAAAAAATATTGTTTTGCTGATTTGCGGTGAATCTTTTGCTGATAAAAATCAGTCAAGTATTAGATAAAAGAGCTAAACGGAAGAGTTTCCACTAAAAAAAAGCAGTGAATACTCACAGATTATCGGTAGAATACTGTTTCACTGATTCAATTAGTGATGTTTTCACTGACTCCTCTTAAGAGAATACAATGAGAAACTACTAAAGATTGCAACTCCCAGCTTTGGGATGAAAAAGCACACGTTAAAAAGGAATGAACGCGTTATTATGCGACGCTCGCGTGTGTCGACGCATATTGAATGTAAAAAAGAAAAAGAAGAAAAATGAAGACGTTCCTGCGCCAGACGTACGCGAGATTTCTTTAACATGAGTACCGCGAGATAAAGTACGTTTGCCGAGCAATCTTTGCTTATTTCATTATCGCAAAATTGAAAGGCCGGCTGCGCGAACGGACAGGCCTACGAAGGAACACGAAAGAGAAAGCTAATATTGAAACGGTAATAATCTCCAGTGCAGTAATAATCTCTTGCGTTAAATGATCGCGCCTTGGAAAAAAAGGGGAAAAAAAAAGGAATGATTAGACGGCCTCGGGTAACTTTGTCGGTCTCTAGAAAAGGGGAGAAAACGAGAGAACAAGAAAGACAGAGAGAAAGAGAGAGAGAGAAGCCGAGATCGCGGCGGATCGTAACTGCCTTGGTGACAGCATCAATCGTGAGATTGACATTTGGTACGGGGAGAGAGAGGGAACAACGCGACGAGAGAGACACACGCGCGCTTGTTCGCATGCATTATCATGCGGGATCATTAATAAAGTATTAGGCTTTTCATTGAGTCATCGCGCAACCTTGCTTTCATAATTACGCAATCGTGCAACGATTGCATCGTCCTCGCGTCGAGATGTGTTTAACGAGCGGAGAAAAGGATCGTAGGTGCATCTAAGTAATTATACAGCGTCAAACGCTCGCATGGGTGTAACCGCTGATGGATTCTGAATACATTATAAATCCCGTAATTGCCCCTTTATTCGTGTTACAACATTTTTTCGCCGTTTGTTTCACTTCATCCTACTGCGTAAGAATGATATTTAGCATCGGCAAAGGACAAACACGCGCGCGGTGATAAAATCGTCCGCGACTGTCCGCTCGGTTTTTTCTTATTTGCGCGCAGAGTCGCAGACTCGCACCGTGAGTTTGTTAATAAAACGTTACACCACGAGCTACTTATTTTACATAGTTTGATGAAAAGTTCCCTTTTTTTCTTCGTACGTGTATAATAGGTGTGTTTAATCGCGATAAAGGCTTCTCGCCACGGCACGAAGTGCCGTAATTATCTCTCGTACGAATACATAAATCATCGTGACGTTAGTCGGTGGCATTACAATGTAAGTTCGCGAGGTTTGATTAATATGCGCTATCGCATAGGGCTACATTTGGTTGGCGGGAAGGGGGGAAGAGGGCCCTCGGTTATCGACTCGCGATCTACGAATTATGAATTCTTCGCGGTGACATCGATCTGTTCCATTTGCCGCGAATAGACGTGGAACGTTACGGTATAAAATTGGTGCAATTCGTTACCCGGAGAGCCTGGGATAGATATATGTGTGCAGATATAGATTCGTACGACGTGTTTAGCACTTTCAACATCCATTGCGCGGCGAATCGATCCCTCGGAAGACCTACGATCGTACGTCTTCTATTCTCAGAGGTATTAGAAGCTCGCGCGCGTTCGCTCGGAAGAAGCCGTTGGCCCGCTACAAAACACGACGATACCTGTGGCCCCTTTTATCTTATTAAATCCGCTGTTTGGCCTATGTGGCGCACAATTTGCGATCGGTTACATAAAATCGCTTATACATTATATAAATCGAGGAAAGCTGCGGCGAGTCGAGAGATACGCAGACGAAATATACAGTCTTTCCCAACTGTCGCGATAATACAGGACGATAATTCTTATATATATTTTATATCTAGATTCTTTATGTAACTTTATGTAACTTAATCTAACTTTCACGCACACGGGGATATACATTGCACAACTTTGGATAAATTCGATGACGTTTTCCACGATCGGCCGAGCAGCAGCGGCGGCAGCAGTGGTATGGACGTGGGAAAAATCAAAAATCTTGAAAATAATGTTTTTATATATCGACTATTATTTTGGGATGCCTGATAAATAGTAGTATGTTGTTATAAAAATGAGTATATTTAATTCATTTGATTTAAAGAAAAAATCAAATCGTAGAGATAGACCTTCATGCTCTATTATCTATTATCTGTTTAATCGGAACACATCTTATGTATTTCAAATATATATAGCCTTGCTTTATATGTGACATAATTACTTTTCTAAAATACTTAACAAAAATCTTATTACAGCGCTTATAATAACGATACCTAAAATTTCAAGTTTTTTGTTTATTCCATCATGTCTATAAAAATGCTCCACTTTCTTCCAAGCTCTTAATTGTATTTTTTGACGGCATATATCATTAAACCCTATAAAAATTACGTATTACTTTTCGCAACTTTAGCTTTAATTATTACTTTTATATAGTATGAAATATTAGGTAATATATGTAATATTATTTAATTAATATTAAATACGAAATTATAAAATAATTCTTTTGTAATGCGCGTGTACGACTGTGACAGTTATAAACTATACATTAATATAATTAGTATTATTTCATTTCTATGTTAAATGTTTTAATATTACTCTCCATACGAATTTAACATTTCTAAGAGAAACATAAAAAAATGAGGTCATAGAGCTCATCAAGAAATTCCGGAAATATGAGTTTTTTCCGTACCTCCATGAATAGTGCACCACTGTGTGACGGCGGCTCTTTTCACGCGACCGGACGATCGATCTCCGTTGGATCGTAAATTATTTTTCGAATCCGAAAAGGGAGTGTCCATTTCCGGTGGAAGTGTACATTTCGGGCGTTCACGCGCGAGAATCACGAGGCGCTCTCGCGAGGAAGTTGCGGCCTCCTGCGGTTTGTAAAGAGCGGATCGTTTTCTTTCCTCGGTTGTTCCCGGGCACGGCCAACTCGCCGAACTCTTATTTCTTCTCGTTACTCGCCGGCGCTCGTGTACTTGCCGCCGCCGCGTGAACTCTCGAGATAAAGTTGTCTTGACAAGCACGAACGATTTGTGTGCATTGTTCTTCGTCAGCGGCAACACGTTCCTCGAACGAGATACTTCTCTCCACCCTCGCACGCCCTCCCCTCCCCGCCCTCCCCTTAGCCGCGGTAAGAACTCATTGGTCCGAAAGTTTTATCTTCCGCTCGCTAACGCTTTTATCCTCTCGAGAAAGTATGCGTTCGCCACTGCCGCCCCAACCGCTTTCTTTCCCCTTTTCTCCCGGTTAAGCCGAGGGAGAAGAGGGACAAAGGAGACAAAGGCGATAAAAACGATGACTTTTGCGTTAGCGCGCTTCATTATTATGTTAATTCGAGCTTCGTAAAAGTCCCATTTGTCTTGAGCCATGTACCGGTAATCCTTAACATTTTCAAGTCCTGCCCTCGACTTCACACGTATTCCCCGCCGCGTATTTAACGCTAAACGTATCTGTCTCGTACCAAATTGCGCTTAAACGAGGATGTCCTGCCTGAATATCAAATCGCACGGTATCGTTTTTCTCTTTTTTACCGGACCGCATGTGTGTTGTTAAATGCGCGCGTTACAACGTGTGAAATATACAAAATCGGAAGGTTGCAATTTTAACACTCCGTAAAAACTCCCGCCCGTTTTTTTTTCTCTCTCGTCGCGTGCAGAGACCGTCTGTCGTCTCTCGGTGCGTTCAATCGCCATCGGCGCGACTAGTAGTAGTTGTTCCCCTCGCTTATTTTCCTACGGTAGTCATTGTCAAGGGTCATTCTTCTTGCGCCCGTCACGATCCCAAGGCGCACGATGCTAATGACGCTAAATGGCCGGACCTTGAATCGTGAAACGACACCCAGGAGGTACGTACACGCATCAGCAATGCGTAGGTCGAGGTGGCTGACCCGACACCCAGAAGTGGGACTCGGGGCGAGAAAGGGAGATGGATAGATCGGCACGGGGAGAAAGAGAGAGAGAGAGAGACGGTGAGTGAGAGAGGAAACGAAAAAAATGGATGACCCCCAAGGTCGTCAAGGGAGACTGGTACGTCCTCGCGCTATCGACGGATATCCGCTTTCCGTAATTCTACCCGCGGTGATCGATCGCCGTTGATAACGTTGCGCGACGTTATGTAACGACCGCGCGATGACGGAGAAACTTCGATCGCTCACCGTTCCGCGATTTTTCCATCTTTTTTTCCCTCTTTTTATTGCATTCTCCTTCACCTCCTCCTCCTTCTTCGAAGCTATTATATCATAATTAATCGAGCGTTGCGTCGTAATTGAAATTACGTAAATCCAGCGTTTTCATCGTTCGATCACACCTATTTTATTCGCTAAAAACACGGAGTCCTCGCTTGGTGAAAAGGGGAATTTTTGTAGCGACACGTTTGATGAAATTAAATCCTCTTTAGCCGAAATGTTACGTGCGGAAACTTGGCGTTTGTAATTTTTAACGATTTCCCGCGAATAACCGAGCGATCAAGCGTCAAATTAACTTTTTGTTAAAACAAGGCCCGTTTTAAATGAAGCGAACAGCCGCGTTTACTTGTACACTTAAGCTCCTTTTTTTTTCGCCGGAACTCTCCAATTTTCAAAAGTTAAATAACTCCGTAATTGGGTTCGCCCCTGCTCTTTTTTCACAAAGAAATTTGATCCCGCCTGATAAAAACATTTCCCGAACGCCGACGAATATCGGAAAAATATGAAAGCAGGATTCGCCGGTCACAATTAAAACGAAGAATTACTCTCGTTACTCGCGATACGATATTCCGATGGTCTCCCTCGCTTTCGTAATGTGCGCAGTTTCTTTGCTCGAAATGATCGTTTAACGCGCCCCTCAGTGCTTCGCACGCTTCGATCCAAACGCGATGTTGCGGTTGCGCACGGATACGTTCTTGCAATTTAAGAACTTTCAGAGACGTACCGCAGGCGGATTACCTCGCGAAACATAACGGGGGTGGGCGAAGGGCGCGGAGGGGGTGATTGCTTTAACCATCCGGGGACAGACAGCGAGCTCTTCTCGAGAGTACGACGACGACGACGACGATGTGAGTTTCATCCAGCTCGGTACAACAGCTTCGATAACTCGTGCCTCCCTTTGCCCGCCGTCGGTTTCACCCTCCGCCTGTCCGCAAATTGCGTTTTCAACGGCCGATTACCCTCTATCTCCGACTTTCTCCTTCGATGCGCGATCCTTCATCAGGATTCCGGAGCGGAACGGAACAGAACGAAACGCGACAACGATGCTTCGTACGTACACACGTACCGCACACCGCGACTGTCTGTCCCCCTCCCCCCCCCCC